>NC_088402.1:18945611-19245611 GCF_034236695.1 Oncorhynchus nerka
ACCTGATGTTGCACTACCTTTTTCAGAGGACTAAAGGGAGAGAGGTAACATATACCTGATGTTGCACTACCTTGTTCAGAGGACTAAAGGGAGAGAGGTAACATATACCTGATGTTGCACTACCTTGTTCAGAGGATTAAAGGGAGAGAGGTAACATATACCTGATGTTGCACTACCTTGTTCAGAGGATTAAAGGGAGAGAGGTAACATATACCTGATGTTGCACTACCTTGTTCAGAGGATTAAAGGGAGAGAGGTAACATATACCTGATGTTGCACTACCTTGTTCAGAGGACTAAAGGGAGAGAGGTAACATATACCTGATGTTGCACTACCTTGTTCAGAGGACTAAAGGGAGAGAGGTAACATATACCTGATGTTGCACTACCTTGTTCAGAGGACTAAAGGGAGAGAGGTAACATATACCTGCTGTTGCACTACCTTGTTCAGAGGATTAAAGGGAGAGAGGTAACATATACCTGATGTTGCACTACCTTGTTTACATTTACATTTAAGTCATTTAGCAGACGCTCTTATCCAGAGCGACTTACAAATTCAGGGAGAGAGGTAACATATACCTGATGTTGCACTACCTTGTTCAGAGGACTAAAGGGAGAGAGGTAACATATACCTGCTGTTGCACTACCTTGTTCAGAGGACTAAAGGGAGAGAGGTAACATATACCTGCTGTTGCACTACCTTGTTCAGAGGATTAAAGAGAGAGAGGTAACATATACCTGATGTTGCACTACCTTGTTCAGAGGACTAAAGGGAGAGAGGTAACATATACCTGATGTTGCACTACCTTGTTCAGAGGATTAAAGAGAGAGAGGTAACATATACCTGATGTTGCACTACCTTGTTCAGAGGACTAAAGAGAGAGAGGTAACCTCATAGTCCACCAATACCGGATCCGGGTTCGTGACTAGGGCTCAAGCTCATTAGCATAACGCACAATGCGAAAAAATATTCCTAAAAATATTTAACCTCCACACATTAACAAGTAAAATAGCTCAAATGAAAGATAAACAAGTTGTTTATCTACCCAGCAAGTCAGATTTCTAAAATGTTTTACGGCGAAAACATAGCACATATTTATGTCAAACCACCACCACAGACATAGCTCATTTGCATAGCCAAGTAGGAAAAAATATGCAATCAACAAACGCAGGATTAAAAGAAAAATCATTTCACTAACCTTTTGAAATCTTCATCAGATGACAGTATATAACATGTTACACAGTACATTCATTTTTTTTTCAATAATCTGCAATATATATCCATAAATCTCTGTTTACAATGATGCATCGTTCAAAAAATGCTACTAAAATGTCAGGAGAAATGCCGATAGCTCCGGCAGATAACGTCGGCTAACAAGGAATACACATCATAAACTTTGACTAAATATGCATGTTTTACATATGTATAGCAAGATACACTTCTTCTAAATGCAATCGCTGTGTTACATTTATTTTTAACGTTACAGGTTGCGTTCACTAGGCTATACTAGGAGTCGGCGCTCCAAAGGTATCATTATGGCTACTCTATCTTGGAGTCGACAGAAACCCAAAATTACCACATAAATATTCCCTTACCTTTGCTGTTCTTCCATCAGAAGACCTGGAGCGTTTAGTTTTCAAGTCTGTGTCTTTCGGTTCTCAAAATAGCCACATTTCGGTCGAAATGTAGGCAAAATTCAAGTGGATGCGCACCAAAACGTCGAAATTATATATTATATGTCGAGTAAACTTGTCAAACTATGTTCATAATTAAGCTTTAACATGTTATAAAGGTGCACAGAAATCGTGAGGACGAACAGAAACACACACATCGTTTAATCGATCCTGAATGAAAGACATCACCCGGCCAGAGCGAGCGTAACAGTCACCTTTTTTTTCGCTTGGCCGAGAGGTTTCAGCTCGCTCATCAAATCAGCTCGCTCATCAAACTCCCGTGAGCGTGCGATTCTCACAATGAGAAGCCCCATTGAAAGCAGGCTTCAAACTCCCGTGAGCGTGCGATTCTCACAATGAGAAGCCCCATTGAAAGCAGGCTTCAAACTCCCGTGAGCGTGCGATTCTCACAATGAGAAGCCCCATTGAAAGCAGGCTTCGCGCTGAACACATACAGACTGTTCCCAGAGCGGTAGCTGTTTGGGAAGTGCGTGTGAGATGACGTCAAAGTTGGGCCAACTTTTTCCATGACAAGATAGCATTTGGGAGAATGCATGCCCTGAGAGTTCTGCTTTACATAGAGACACAATTTAAACGGTTTTAGAAGCTTTAGAGTGTTTTCTGTTCGATAATATTTTTTATATGCATATATTAGCAATTTTGGGGGAAAATATTTTCAGTTTACTATGGGCACGCACTTTCTCCAACAGGGGCAGTATAGAGGGGGAGCTCTAAGAGGGTAACGTATACCTGCTGTTGCACTACCTTGTTCAGAGGACTAAAGGGAGAGAGGTAACATATACCTGATGTTGCACTACCTTGTTCAGAGGACTAAAGGAGAGAGGTAACATATACCTGATGTTGCACTACCTTGTTCAGAGGATTAAAGGAGAGAGGTAACATATACCTGATGTTGCACTACCTTGTTCAGAGGACTAAAGAGAGAGAGGTAACATATACCTGATGTTGCACTACCTTGTTCAGAGGACTAAAGGGAGAGAGGTAACATATACCTGATGTTGCACTACCTTGTTCAGAGGACTAAAGGGAGAGAGGTAACATATACCTGATGTTGCACTACCTTGTTCAGAGGACTAAAGGGAGAGAGGTAACATATACCTGATGTTGCACTACCTTGTTCAGAGGATTAAAGGGAGAGAGGTACAGTATACCTGCTGCTGCAGTTTGTAACTACACAGATTCCTCTGTTCTGATCCACCTAGCAAAGAGGCAGAGAGACAGAGAGACAGAGGGACATGACATTGTTTTGTGCGTGTGTGTGGGGATCACCTTTTAATACACAGCAGACTGCTTGTTTCTATTCTTCTCTCTAGGAGAAAACAGGTCCCTGAGCTCTGGTGTCAGATCGATTTGACCTGACCTCTGTCCTACTCTCTTAGGAGTAGGCTTTCCTTTGCTAAATACATAATTGCAACATACATTGACTACAAAACATTTAGAACACCTGCTCTTTCTGTGACAGACTGACCAGGTGAATCCAGGTGATCCAGCTATGATCCCTTATTGATGTCACTATTTTAATCCACTTCAATCAGTGTAGATGAAGGGGAGCAGACAGTTTAAAGAAGGATTTTCAAGCCTTGAGACAATTGAGATATGGATTGTGTATGTGTGACATTCAGAGGGTGAATGGGCAAGACAAATATTTAAGTGCCTTTGAACGGGGTACGGTAGTAGGTGGAGTATGGTAGTAGGTGGAGTATGGTAGTAGGTGGAGTATGGTAGTAGGTGGAGTATGGTAGTAGGTGGAGTATGGTAGTAGGTGGAGTATGGTCGTAGGTGGAGTATGGAAGAAGGTGTTCCTAATGTTTGGTATACTCAGTGTATAACATCACATTAAGGTGTAGGACATTCACTGTATTACAGGGAACAATAACAGGTCTATTTTGTTCCAGAGAAGTAGGTAATTTTTCCCTCTTTGGCGTAGACATTAGCCTAACGTTAGCTAGCTATCAAGCTAGACAGGTTTCCTTAGCAGCTTGTACACAAACCACAGCCCTTACAGCTAGGACCACGGATTGTCCCGGAGTGTGACTGTTTGAATCCCTGCTGTTTGTTGCTGTTTCCATCTGCACTTTGACCTGCCCTGTGACCTGCCATGTCTGGAACTGCAAGGAGTAACAATGTAGCCTACTTGGCTACCATGACAAATACCAAAGCCGGTGGGAGTACCATTGAGGACAGTGGGGTATCTTTATCACAGGTGAAGGATCTTTTAAATGAACAAAAATAGTTCTATGAGCAGTTGTTACAACAAGAAAACAGCTTTAAGTGTTGTGTCCAAATACTGGTGGAGTCAACTAATAAAATAATGGACAATCTGACCAGAGAAGTCCTGGACCTGAAGAAGAGTTTGCAGTTCTGCCAGGGTCACCTCGGTGAGTTTAAACGGGAGAACAGCAAGATGACAGCAATCAAAGTCAATGAGAGAGGACATCAGTTCTGTATGTGAATCCATCATAACAATGACGGAGAAATCAGATTATCTTGAGGAAAAATCAAAGCAGAACAACAGTGTTGTAGACGGAATTGCATAATCTCCACATGAGCCCTGGACAGAGTCTAAGGACAAAGTGAGGGAAATGATCACTGAGAAACTGAAGATGGAGCACAGGAGAATTGAGGTGGAGTACGCCCACAGGACTGTAAAACCCACCACTGGACTAGGTGATAAGCCCAGGTCGATAATGGTCAAGTTCCTGAGGTTCAAGGACAAGATAGCTGTTCAGGAAAGAGCCAAGAGATTGAGAGGAACAAACAGCTTCCTTAACCAGGACTATTCTGAAGCTGTGCACCAGAAAAGGAAAGAACCTATCCCAACCATGAAATCTGCTAGTGCGCTTGGGGACATTGGTTACATATGCTATGACAGGCTCATTGTACACCCTCCCTCCCAAAAGCCTGGAAGGGATGACAGAGCCAAGCCTGTGGGTTCGTAGCTTTAACCCCGCAGCACACACACACTTACACACACCAACTGATTGATGGACTTGCTGAATAATAGCTCAAATAACCAGAGAGTCCATCATTACTTTAAGACATTAAAGTCAGTCAATCCGGTAAATTTATAGAACTGAAGGTTTCTTCAAAGGCAGTCGCAAAAACCATCAAGCGCTACGAGAAACACGAGCAATGGACATTAGACCGGTGAAAATATGTCCTTTGGTCTGAGTCCCAAATTGAGATATTTGGTTCCAACCGCAGTGTCTTTGTGAGACGCAGAGTAGGTTAACGGATGATCTCTGCATGTGTTGTTCCCACTGTGAAGCATGGAGGAGATGGTGTGGGGGTGCTTTGCTGGTGACACTGATTTATTTTTCAAGGCACACTTAACTAGCATGGCTACCACAGCATTCTGCAGCGATACGCCATCCCATCTGGTTTGCGCTCCAGGCTGTGTAAGGGCTATTTGACCAAGAAGGAGAGTGATGTAGTGCTGCATCAGATGAACTAGCCTCCACAATCACCCGACCTCAACCCAATTGAGATGGTTTGGGATGATTGGACTGCAGAGTGAAGGAAACGTGCTCAGCATATGTGGGAACTCCTTCAACCTGGTTGAGAGAATCCCAAGAGTGTGCAAAGCTGTCATCAAGACAAAGGGTTGCTACATTGAAGAATCTCAAATTTCAAATATATTTGGATTTCATTAACACTTTTTTGGTTACTACATCATTCCATGTGTGTTATTTCACACATGTTTTATTCTACAGTGTATAAAATAGTAAAAATATAGAAAGACCCTTGAATGAGTAGGTGTCCAAACTTTTGACTGGTACTGTAGATAATTCCTTTGATGATACAGCAGTAGCAATACAAGGAAATAACATCTAAAGAAGTTACAGGAATGCCTATGGTGGAGGTGTTGCTGTATATTTTCAGAACTTTATCTCTGTAATGCTTCGAGAAGATCTCATGTCAAGTGTTATTGAAGGGTTGTGGTTGCAGGTTCACTCGCCTTATCTAAAGCCTATTATTTTAGGGTGTTGCTGTTGGCCACCAAGTGCTAACAGTCAGTATCTAGATAATGTGTGTGAAATCATTGATATTGCACAGTATGTGATGTAAACAGAGAGGTCTACTTTCTAATGGACCTGAATATTGACTGGTTTTCATCAATCTATCTGCTCAAGAGGAAGCTTCTCACTGTAACCGGTCCTTTTAATCTCGTTCAGGTTATTAATCAACCTACCAGGGTGTTTACAAACACTACAGGAACTATATACTTGTCACGCCCTGGTCTAAGTATTTTGTGTTTTCTTCATGTATTGGGTCAGGCCAGGGTGTGGCATAGAGTTTTTGTATTGTGGTGTGTTTTGTCTTGTGATTTTGGTATGTGTGTATAGTGGGATTGTAGCTTAGTGGGGTGTTCTAGGAGAGTCTATGGCTGTCTGAAGTGGTTCTCAATCAGAGGCAGGTGTTTACCGTTGTCTCTGATTGGGAACCATATTTAGGCAGCCATATTCTTTGGTTGTATTGTGGGTGATTGTCCTGTGTGTCTTGATGTCCTGGTTAGAGGTTAGTAGACACTTGTATAGGCTGTTTTCGTTTCGTTTTGTAGTGTTAGTGTTTTGTTGTGTGTTACGTTTGTTTATTAAAGATGAATCACAATAGACACGCTGCAGTTTGGTCCGACTCTCCTTCACCATTAGAAAGCCGTAACAGAATCACCCACCACAGGACCAAGCAGCGTGTCAACAGGCAGGAGCCACAGGAGAAGCAACAGAGGCAGCAGCAGCAGGAGCAGCAGCAGCTACAGTGGGAGAGATTGCACTACCTGGAGAAATGGACATGGGAGGAGGTACTGGACGGTAAAGGACCCTGGGATCAGCCTGGAGATTATTGTCGCCCCAAAGCCGAGCTGGAGGCAGCAAAAGCAGAGAGGCGGCATTATGAGGAGCTAGCACGGCAGAGCGGATGGAAGCCTGAGAGTCAGCCCCAAAAAATGTCTTTGGGGGGGGGCTCACAGGGAGTATGGCTACGCTAGGTAGGAGACCTACGCTAACTTCCTGTGGTTACCGGGGGTCTAGAGAGACCGGGCAGGCACCTTGTTATGCAGTGGTGCGCACGGTGTCCCCAGTGCGGGTGCATAGCCCGGTGCGGTATATTCCAGCTCCTCGTATCGGCCGGGCTAGAGTGGGCATCGAGCCAGGTAAGGTTGGGCAGGCTCGGTGCTCAAGAGCTCCAGTGCGCCTGTCCGGTCTATCCAGTACCACCTCCACACCCCAGCCCTCCGGTAGCAGCTCCCCGCACCAGGCTTCCTGTGCGTGTCCTCGGTTCATTACCACCAGTGCCAGCACCACGCATCAGGCCTACAGTGTGTCCCGCCTGTCCAGCGCTGCCGGAGCCTCCCGCCTGTCCGGCGCCGCTGCCGGAGCCTCCCGCCTGTCCGGCGCCGCTGCCGGAGCCTCCCGCCTGTCCGGCGCCGCTGCCGGAGCCTCCCGCCTGTCCGGCGCCGCTGCCGGAGCGTCCCGCCTGTCCGGCGCCGCTGCCGGAGCCTCCCGCCTGTCCGGCGCCGCTGCCGGAGCCTCCCGCCTGTCCGGCGCTGTCAGAGCTACCGCCCCTCATGCCAGAGGCGCCAGAGCCCCTCATTCCAGAGGCACCAGTACTCCTCTGTTCAGCGCAGCCAGAGCTGTCAGCCTGCATGAAGCATCCAGAGCTGTCAGTCTGCCCAGCGCCGTCTGAGCTACCCGTCTGCCCAGCGCCGTCTGAGCCACCCGTCTGCCCAGCGCCGCCAGTGCCGCCAGTCTGCCCAGCGCCGCCTGAGCTACCAGTCTGCCCAGTGCCGCCAGTCTGCCCCGCGCCGCCAGTGCCGCCAGTCTGCCCAGCGCCGCCTGAGCTACCAGTCTGCCCAGCACCGCCAGTCTGCCCAGCGCCGCCAGTCTGCCCAGCGTCGCCAGTGCTCCCAGTCTGCCCAGCGTCGCCAGTCTGCCCAGCGTCGCCAGTCTGCCCAGCGCCGCCAGTCTGCCCAGCGCCGTCTGAGCCACCCGTCTGCCCAGCGCCACCAGTGCCGCCAGTCTGCCAGGATCAGTTAGATCCGCCATTCAGCCAGGATCCGCCAGTGTGCCAGGATCCGCCAGTCAGCAAGGATCCGCCAGTCTGCCAGGATCCGCCAGTCTGCCAGGATCCGCCAGGATCTGCCAGATCCGCTAGTCAGCCAGGATCCGCCAGTCAGCCAGGATCTGCCAGATCCGCTAGTCAGCCAGGATCCGCCAGTCGGCCAGGATCTGCCAGAACTGCTAGTCAGCCAGGATCCGCCAGTCAGCCAGGATCTGCCAGATCCGCTTGTCAGCCAGGATACGTCAGTCAGCCAGGATCTGCCAGTCAGCCAGGATCTGCCAGATCCGCTAGTCAGCCAGGATCCGCCAGTCAGCCAGGATCCGCCAGTCAGCCAGGATCCGCCAGTCAGCCAGGATCTGCCAGATCCGCCAGTCAGCCAGGATCTGCCAGATCCGCTAGTCAGCCAGGATCTGCCAGTCAGCCAGGATCCGCCAGTCAGCCAGGATCCGCCAGTCAGCCAGGATCCGCCAGTCAGCCAGGATCTGCCAGAACCGCCAGTCAGCTAGGATCTGCCAGTCAGCCAGGATCTGTCGGAACCACCAGCCAGCCAGGATCTGGTAGATCCATCAACCTGCCTGAGCTTCCTCTCACTCCCGAGCTTCCTCTCACTCCCGAGCTTCCTCTCACTCCCGAGCTTCCCCTCAGTCCCGAGCTTCCCCTCAGTCCCGAGCTGCCCCTCAGTCCCGAGCTGCCCCTCAGTCCCGATCTGCTCCTCAATCCAGTGGGTTTCTGGGTGAGGACTACTAGGCCATGGTCGGCGGCGAGGGTGGACTATCCAGGGACGCGAGGAGAGGGGACTAAGACATTAATTGAGTGGGGTCCACGTCCCGCGCCGGAACCGCCACCATGGACAGACGCCCACCCGGACCCTCCCTATTTGTTTTGAGGTGCGTTCGGGAGTCCGCACCTTAGGGGGGGGGGTTCTGTCACGCCCTGGTCTAAGTATTTTGTGTTTTCTTCATGTATTGGGTCAGGCCAGGGTGTGGCATAGAGTTTTTGTATTGTGGTGTGTTTTGTCTTGTGATTTTGGTATGTGTGTATAGTGGGATTGTAGCTTAGTGGGGTGTTCTAGGAGAGTCTATGGCTGTCTGAAGTGGTTCTCAATCAGAGGCAGGTGTTTACCGTTGTCTCTGATTGGGAACCATATTTAGGCAGCCATATTCTTTGGTTGTATTGTGGGTGATTGTCCTGTGTGTCTTGATGTCCTGGTTAGAGGTTAGTAGACACTTGTATAGGCTGTTTTCGTTTTTCGTTTTGTAGTGTTAGTGTTTTGTTGTGTGTTACGTTTGTTTATTAAAGATGAATCACAATAGACACGCTGCAGTTTGGTCCGACTCTCCTTCACCATTAGAAAGCCGTAACAATACTCCACATGTATTGATCACGTTTTTACTAATACTGTAGAACTTTGTTATGAAGCTGGATCTGTACCCATTGATGCAGTGATCAGAATATAGCAGCTATATCCAGGAAAGCCAAGGTTTCAAAAGCTGGGCCTAAAATAGTATATAAGAGATCATTCAAAATATTTAGCTGTGACTCATGTGGATGATGTTAAGAAATATTTGTTGGTCTGATGTGATTAATAAGGAGCATCCAGACGCTGCACTTGTATTGTTGAAAGAGATGGGGTGAAAGGAGTGGCTAATAAGTCTGGCTACACATTTGACAGGCTGACTTACAGCAAATTGAAAAATAATGTGACTAAACTCAACAAAAAGAAGACACTGTATTATGAAGCCAATATCAATTATATTAAGCTCTGGTCACCAAACTTCAAGATCCCCTTTGCAGTCAAAAAGCTAACCGAGATCTACCGCTCAGAATTTCTTTCAAAATGTATCATTAACCTAATAAAAACAATTCTGTAGGAATGAGGTTTGTGCAGTATATTGGCAATATGCATGGCCTGCCTATATTGTTCTTCTCAGACAATATCATATTTCAAAACTAAAGCTTTGATAACAAAATAGATCAGTTGGTGTAGCATTTGCGAGGCACAAGTGAGCATAAATTGAAATAATTAGAAATCTGATGGTCATAGTGCGTTCAAGACAACTGGGAACTCTGGGGGGGAAAAGAGTTTGACGTCAGTGATCTTCAGTTCTGAAAGTCGGAGCTCTAGAAAGATGCTTGGAATTCCGAATTGGAAGACTGTTCAAAAATGTTTTTCCCAGTCAGATCTAGTTTTTTCCCCTGAGTACCCAGTTGTCTTGAACGCATTAAACTCGGAAGTCTGAGATTTCCGAGTTCCAAGTTCCCAGATGTTTTGAACACGGGATTAGTGTCAGCAGAGGGAGGGAGAGAGCAGCACGGTCTCACGGTCCTGCCCTCTCTTTCCTTTCCTCTGGTGAGACTGACCAGAGAGAGGGGACACCGTTTTCTACCTGATGGTGAAACTCGAGATGAACCGCATCTGTCTCACACACAAATTCATGTCGTTCCTATGACCAGAGAAAGTGAAATATTCCTTGATATTAAAGTAGACATGACGTGCTGTTAATAATAGGCCTACTTGCCTACTCATTCATTGTTAATAATAGGCCTACTTGCCTACTCATTCATTGTTAATAATAGGCCTACTTGCCTACTCATTCATTGCAGCTGCAGGGAAAACACTTTTTATAAACACTTCTTATGTTTTGTAATAGCGTTGACTAAACAGTGTTGACAGTGCTGAATAAAAACTTAGGCATAAACTCACTCACAAAAACGACAGCTCTTTGCTGTATTCTTTGACAGTCTCTGGACGTGGTTTTAAATATGATGAAATCTCACGTAGGCTAGTATCAATCCTTGCTGTGTCCGGGGTCGTGGAAGCTGTAGGCAAGGTGATTTGAGCTATCCAATTCACCAGCACACTAGGCACACTCAATTTAGCCACAGATCTCCCAGTCCATCAGGTATGCAAAGTTAGTCTTTTCAGACTTTTCAGACTAATTGCATGGTGCGCAGGGCTTCTGAATCAAGTGCACCTACCGCCTTTATCATTGTCGTTTCTACAGAAATGTTTGGTGATGAACTAGGAATGCCTTGAACCCCCCTATCTCCCACAGAAACTATCCCCCTGGCACTCTAGTATGGGAAGACTGAAACCTCTTTGTTCCAGAGACTCTTGCCAGCAAAATGTTTTTCTCCAAGAGAATGAACGTTGGAACAATATTCATAACATAGGAATGTTAAGAATGGTCCATGGCGATCTAAAGAATAATCGTGTCATATTTTTTATTATTTTGTGATGTCATTAAGGATGGCATAATGAAGTAACTAACTCTGACAGTGTACGCATTCTATGTATCACCTTTACATTTAAATGTTGTATAAAATGTATGATTAAATATGAGAATACTTTTGTGATTTTAGCCTTCTAAATGAGACAATTATTGTTCATATAAACTTGTGCCTAGTCAGTAAACACGCCCAAGTGAGCACAGGCATTGAACCTGAATAATCAACCTGGAGACCACTACGACACCAAGCAGACAGAATGTGTAAGCAGGGATGTCACAAATGGTTAAAACTACAAGACCAGACAGCGTGGAGCGGTGGCTACACGTTACAAAATGGTTAGAAACTCTGAAACTCTCAACACGAGTGAAGAATGAGCGGTGGTTCATGTGCAAAGTATTACTATTCCTTTGAGCGTAGGTTCCAAATGTATCCAAGTGTTGTCTCTCCACTTTCTCCCTGTGTAACAAGCCATCATATCTTGTCAGTCCACTAGGGACTTTTATCTCATGTAAGTGTGTAGGTGTATCCTGTGTTATTATTTAGTTAATAAATAAATGATTAAATCAATTTGTGTAGTACTGAATATTCAGAAGGGCTAGGGTTCTTGCGGATCCAACGATTATGCGACATTCAGAATGAGACTGATGAGGTAATGATTAATAAGTGACTGTTATTGATGTGAGAGATATCTATATAGCTTTAGAGTTTATGTTGGGAGATAGTAACTAGTTAAACAACTTTCCCCTGTTGCCCCAAATTCCTAATGAGTTCATTGTTACATGATTAATTTAACTGAGTAACAATTAAACATAGTTAGTTTGATTTGACCAGTTGGTGACCACTGATATAAAGAATTATAGAAAACTTTGGAGTACTTTAATAAAAAATATGGACAGAAAACAAATTAAACTCCATATTTTATCGAATCAGATGGCTTATTCAACACAAAACCATTTGATGTTGCCAATTATTTTAATGATAACCTCATTTGCAAAGTGGGCAAACATAGGCAGGAAATGCCAACAACAAGCTGTGAGCCATCGTATTCATGCATAGAAATAATGAAAGAAAAGCATTGTAAGTTAGAGTTTTGTAAAGTTAGTGTGGGAGAGGTGGAAAAATGATTCTTATCGATCAAAAATGCCAAACCTCCTGACAACAATGGAGAGCTACTGAGGATGGTCGCTGCCTATATAGCCACTCCTATCTGTCATACCTTTAATCTGAGCCTGGAGGGAAGCCAAAATCTTTTACCTTTATTTAACTAGGCAAGTCAGTTAAGAACAAATTCTTATTTTCAATGACAGCCTAGAAACAGTGGGTTAACTGCCTGTTCAGGGGCAGAACGACTGATTTGTACATTGTCAGCTCGGGGATTTGAACTTGCAAACTTCTGGTTACTAGTCCAAGACTCTAACCACCAGGCTACCCTGCCGCTCCATTCTGCTACCCAAGACTGATAAAGTGGCCTTTACTGGTTCTAACAGCTGACCTATCAGCTTGCTGCCAGCTCTTAGCAAACTGTTGGACCAAACACAATGCTATTTCTCTGTAAACAAATGAACAACAGACTTTCCGCATGCTTACAGAGAAGTGTACGCAAGATGTACTGCACAAGATGTACTGCACAAGATGTACTGTACAAGATGTACTGTATGATACAAATGACTGATGATTGGTTTAAATAAATTAAGAAGAAAAATATTGTGAAAGCTGTACTGTTAGATTTCAGTGAAGTCTTTGATATTATTGACCATAACCTATTGTTGAAAAAACTTATATTTTCTTCTGTTGAATCCATTCTGTTGTTGATTTACTTCTATGTTTTGGGTTGTTGTCCTGTTGCATCACCCAACTTCTGTTGATCTTAAAATGGCGGACAGATAGCCTTACATTCTCCTGCAAAATGTCTTGATAAACTTGGGAATTCATTTTTTCATCGATGATAGCAAGCTGTCCAGGCCCTGAGGCAGCAAAGCAGCCCCAAACCATGATGCTCTCTCCACCATACTTTACAGTTAGGATGAGGTTTTGATGTTGGTGTGCTGTGCCTTTTTTCCTCCACACATAGTGTTGTGTGTTCCTTCTAAACAACTCAACTGTAGTTTCATCTGTCCTATTTTGCCAGTAGCGCTGTGGAACATCCAGGTGCACTTTTGCAAACTTTAGACGTGCAGAAATGTTTTTTTGGACAGCAGTGGCTTCTTCTGTGGTGTCTGTTACATTCCCCAGTTTCTGTGTTGTAGTTTGTGTATTTTCATGTGTGTATTTCAGGAAATGGCTTCCTGAAATCCCTCAAGCAGCTGATTGGTCGACTCCATGGCTAATTGGAGCTGACCCCGCCCCCTCGTCAAGATGCAGCTGTTTCCAATTACCCATTCCTTCTTAAGCTATATAAAAGCCAGTGTTCTGTTCAGAAGAGAGATCATTGCTGGGAGGTCATTGAAGAAAGATGATTGCTGTGAGAGGAGGCTGATGGCTATAGCAAATGTTGGTTGTTTCTCAGGCAGTTGGTATGTACTATGTTAGTTGTAGATGGGAGCTGCTTTGGTATGTTCTGTGAGTTTGTTTCTCAGTAAGAGCCTATTTGATGACGTTTCTCAGTGTGTTTGTGGAATTGTTAATATTCTGTTTCATTTGTTCCCAGGGGGTAAGGATGAAGGCACCTAGTGAGTGCTTAGTATATTCACTGTCTAGACACACTAGGTAAGAACTGGGCGGACCACCCCTTGTATTTTGGTTAGGTCACCAGGTGGTACTAAATTGGGTAAGTAGTGGTTCGGCAGGTAAGATGGAAGGGGCTTTGATATTTACTTTCTTAGCTTTGGTTCTGTCCTTTCCCCATATTACTGTGTGAAGGAATAAATTCCTAGTAAATGTTAAATTTTCTGCCTTTTGTCATCCTTACTCACACCTACAGTCCATACCTCTTTTGCTTCACGTTGAGTTGTAGCAGGGTGTTGCGTTCCCTCTTCAGAGGTGTACGTAACAGTGTGCTCCCATGAACACCATTCTTGTTTAATATTTTACGTGTCGTAGACAAGAGTTTAGCATGTTCCAGAGATTTCTAGAAGTCTTTAGCTGACACTCGGATTCTTAACCTTATTGAGCATTCTGTGCTGTGCTCTTGCAGTCATCTTTGCAGAACGGCCACTCCTAGGGAGAAAAGCAACAGTGCTGAACTTTTTACATTTTATAGACAATTTGTCTTAGTGGACTGATGAACAAGGCTTTTAGAGATACTTTTGTAACCCTTTCCATCTTTATGCAACTCAACAAGAATAAGGGCACAAGGTGAGACCCAGATGCAGACACAGGAGGTAGATGGTTTGAGTCTTAGATATTTATTAATAATCCAAAATGTGTATGCAAGTGAATGTCATGGACAGGCAAAAGGTCAAAAGCAGTTAGAGTCCAGGAGGTAGTGTGGCAGGCAGGCTCGGGTCAGGGCAGGCAGGCTCTGGGTCAGGGCAGGCAGGTCCAGAAATGGGCAAGGGTCAAAACCAGGAGGAAAAGATAATAGAAAAGGCAGGTTAGGTGACTCCAATTAGCCTTTGGAGAAGTCATTAGCCTAGGGGTTCACATACTTTTATTCAACCAACACTGAATGTTTAAATGATGTATTCAATATAGCCAAGAGAAATACAAGTCGTGTTATGTTAAGTACACTATTTGTCTATTGTTGTGACATGAATGAACATCAGATCAAATTTGATAACCAATTAATGCAGAAATCCAGGTATTTTGTGTGGCATGTAGCATAGTGGTTAGAGCGTTTGGCCAGTAACCGACAGGTTGCTAGATCGAATCCTCGATCTGACAAGAAAGTCTGTCGCTGTGCCCCTGAATAAGAATTTGTTCTTAATTGACTTGCCTAGTTAAATAGCAAATTCCAACGCGTTCACATACTTATTCTTATTTGCTATAATGACAGAATAATCTATTTTATTAGCATGTTAACTTGCCAACAAATTAGTTTAAATGACACCAACTCCCTGCTTCATTTATTTGAGCAGTAATACTGAAGCTAGTTTATCCAAATACATTTAATGAATGCCACAAATTAATCAAGTTGAAGTCAACAGTTTATTTGTTTCTGATGCAGCTGGAATCATTTAGTCAAATATGATGAAACACTATACACATGGACAACAGCTAGTGTTTTGTTACACTCAAGAGTCAATAATAGAGTATTGAGCTGGGCTGTTAGCAAAGATGGGAAAAGTTTGAGGGGGGCTTGACTTGTAAACAGTGTAGTCATTAATTGTTCTGTATGAGCACCTACTGTTGACTAGATAAGCACTGCCAACAATGGAGGGAATAGGCTAGAAGAGTATACTAACAGCCCCTCTTCCCCATGCCAAGGAACTGACTGCAAGGGTGAGAAAAGTTGGAGAAGCTCTTGTCTTGACAGTTTAGTGTATTGGGGATTTAGTTTCTGTTTTCATGAGGGCATTGTGCTTTAAAAAAAAAAAACTTTTGGCTGTACTGGCTTGTTTCAGTCAGATGATGTGGAGCGTCTGCTTATTCCAGGCTGAAAGCTTCCATCCAATGGGTCTACAGGCTCTGTACGACTAACCTTCACACACAATACCCTCCCCCAACAATCACCAGTCAGTCACCAACACCATCTCCAATTTAGATTTCAAGGCATACATAAACAACCAATACAGAGAGCTACAGTAGCCTACTTGTAAACACACCCACTGTGACAAGACATGGACCATGTTTATGCCTAGCTCCAGTATATTTATTTGCTCGTCATGGAAAGATTTAGTAGATTTTAGCGCAATTTTAGAGTTACTTACACTAGTTCCTGGTGCTGAGCTTGATGCTTGATTTTGATGCCTTTGCAGATTTTGATAAGATCGGACTCTAAATAGAACACAGTCACAATAGCCTCTGTGGTAGTTAGTTGCTAACGGTTGGATAATGTAACCTAACGAAGCTAGCGTGGTGAGGGTAGGTAGCAACACATCTGCCACACTGATCTTCAACACTGGAGCTCCCCAGGAGTGTGCTCAGTCCCCTGCTGTACTCCCTGTTCACCCATGACTGCATGGCCAGGCACGACTCCAACACCAAGTTTGCAGACGACACAAGTGGTACGCCTGATCACCAACAACGACGAGACAGCCTATAGGGAGGAGGTCAGAGACCTGGCTGGGTGGTGCCTGAATAACAATCTATCCTTCAACGTAACCAAGACTAAGGAGATGATTATGGACTACAGGAAAAGAGGACCGAGCACACCCCCATTCTCATCCACGGGGGCTGTAGTGGAGCAGGTTGAGAGCTTCAAGTTCCTTGGTGTCCACATCAACAACAAACTAGAATGATCCAAACACACCAAGACAGTCGTGAAGAGGGCATGACAAAGCCTATTCCCCCTCACGAACCTGAAAAGATTTGGCATGGGTCCTGAGATCCTCAAAAGGTTCTACAGCTGCAATATCGAATATTGCTGGGTACGGCAATTGCTCAGCCTCTGGCCGCAAGACACTACAGAGGGTAGTGCGTACGGCCCAGTACATCACTGGGGCTAAGCTGCCTGCCATCCAGCACCTCTATACCAGGCGATCTCAGAGGAAGACCCTAGAAATTGTCAAAGACCCCAGCCACCCCAGTCATAGACTGTTCTCTCTACTACCGCATGACAAGCGGTACCAGAGTGCCAAGTCTAGGACAAAAAAAGGCTTCTCAACAGTTTTTTACCCCCAAGCCATAAGACTCCTGAACAGGTAATCAAATGGCTACCCGGACTATTTGCATTGTGTTTGATTTGATGGAGTTCGCTATCTAGCTAGGTAGCATTAGCTACTTCTTTTCTGCTGTGCTGATGTTGGCTGATCGGATAGCTCCCTCTTTGAAGTGAAGGGGAAAATCAATAGAATAGCATCACTTTTCAACATTCAACAACATGACAACCCCATCAGTTAAAACTTCCATTTAAAAATCCTCTAGCTGAAAGTGATGGTTACAAAGACAGACATTCTGGTATTTCTCACCTCCACAGGGCAGTCCTGAAATCGCTATGAATGCTGGGTATTGTGGTTTGCTTACAACAACAATACCCAGCATTCAAAGTGAGGGAGCACCCCCCTATCCACATCGATGGAGAAGGTGGAACGTTTTAAGTTCCAGCGTCTCTTCAACCTCAGGAGGCTGAAGAAATTTGACTTGGCACCTAAAACCCTCAAACTCCTACAGATGCATAATCGAGACCACCCTGTCGGGCTGTATCACCACCTGGTACGGCAACTGCACCGCCCTCAACAGCAAGGCTCTCCAGAGGATGGTGCGGTCTGCACAACACATGGCCGGGACACCTCCAGGACACCTACAGCACCCGTTGTCACAGGAAGGCCATAAAGATCATCAAGGACAACAACCACCTGACCCACTGCCTGTTCACCCCGCTACCATCCAGAAGGCGAGGTCAGTACAGGTGCATCAAAGCTGGGACCGAGAGACTGAAAAACAGCTTCTCAAGGCCATCAGGCTGGTAAACAGCCATCACTAACACAGAGAGACTGCTGCCAACATACAGACTCAAATCACTGGCCACTTTTTAATAAATGGATATAATAATGGTATCACTAGTCACTTTAAATAATGGCACTTTAATAATGTTTACATGTCCTACATCACTCATCTCATACGTATATACTGTATTTTACACCATCTAGCTGTCCCTCAGACCATCACAGTCACCTAATCATCCCAAGCTTACAATTGGCTCATACATCCCCCTGTCCCCTGTAACTATTCCCCAGGTCGTTGCTGTCAATGAGAACGTGTTCTCAGTCAACGTACCTGGTAAAATAATGGTAAAATAAAATTGTAAAAAAAATATTGCCTATGCCGCACGGTCTGCCATATATGTTCATATTCTTATTCCATCCCCTTACATTGTGTGTATAAGGTAGTCACTGTGAATTTGTTAGATTACTTGTTAGATATTACTGCACTGTCAGACTAGAAGCACAAGCATTTCACTACACTCGCATTAGCATCTGCTAACCATGTGTATGTGACCCACAAAATGTGATTTGATTTGATTTGATTTGTTGTTGGACCGTTTCTACCAGTGAGATGCAGAAAGTCTTGTATTTGTGTGTAGTGAGAATTCAAAATGTGTTTTTATTTTAATTTGATTGAACCTTTATTTAACTAGGCAAGTCAGTTAGGAACAAATTCTTATTTACAATGACGGCCTACCAAAAGGCAAAAGGCCTGCGGGGACAGGGTCTTGGGATAAATACATTTTATTTTTTTCAATACAATATAAATATAGGATAAAACACACATCACAACAGGAGAGACCCAACACTACATAAAACGAGACCTAAGACAACAACATAACAAGGCAGCAAAACATGACAACACAGCATGGTAGCAACACAACATGACAACAACATGGTAGCAACACAACATGGTAGCAACACAAAAACATGGTACAAACATTATTAGACACAGTCAACAGCACAAAGGTCAAGAAGGTAGAGACAACAATACATCACACAAAGCAGCCACAACTGTCAGTGAGAGTGTCCATGACTGAGTCTTTGAATGAAGAGATTCAGATAAAACTGTCCAGTTTGAGGGTTTGTTGCAGCTCACTTTAAATAATGCCACTTTAGCGAACTGAAAAGACTAGCGAACCAGGGATCTGTGTGCTTTGGGGACCTTTAACAGAATGTGACTGGCAGAACGAGTGTTGTATGTGGAGGATCAGGGCTGCAGTAGATTTCTCAGATGGGGGGAGTGAGGCCTAAGAGGGTTTTATAAATAAGCATCAACCAGTGAGTCTTGCGACGGGTTTACAGAGATGACCAGTTTACAGAGGAGTATAGTGTGCAGTGATGTGTCTTATAAGGAGCATTGAGGGCAAATCTGATGGCCGAATGGTAAAGAACATCTGCCGATCTATAAATGATGTCTCCGTAATCTAACATGGGTAGGATGGTCATCTGATTGAGGGTTAGTTTGGCAGCTGGGGTGAAATAGGTGTGATTACGATAGAGGAAACCAAGTCTAGATTTAACTTAGCCTGCAGCTTTGATCATATGTATGATACATGTGAAATGTTAGTAACATATTAATGGACATACAATATTTATACAAAAGTATGTGGACACCCCTACAAATGAGTGGATTCGGCTATTTCAGCCACACCCATTGCTGACAGGTGTATAAAATCGAGCACACAGACATGCGATCTTCAGAGAAAAACATTGGCAGTAGAATGGCCTTACTGAAGAGCTCAGTAACTTTCAACATCTCAGTTCGTCAAATTTCTGTCCTGCCCGGTCAACTGTAAGTGCTGTTATTGTGAAGTGGAAATGTCTAGGAGCAACAACTGCTCAGCCACAAAGTGGCAGGCCACACAAGCTTACAAAATGGGACAGCCGAGTGCTGAAGCACGTGGCAAATAAAAATGGTCTGTCCTCGGTTGCAACTACACTACCGAGTTCCAAACTGCCTCTGGAAGCGTCAGCACAAGAACTGTTCGTAGGGAGGTTCATGAAATGGGTTTCCATGGCCGAGCAGCTGCACACAAGCCTAAGATCACCATGTGCAATGCCAAGCTTCGGCTAGAGTGGTGTAAAGCTCACCTCCATTGGACTCTGGAGCAGTAGAAATGCGTTCTTTGGAGTGATGAATCACTCTTCACCATCCATGATTCTCTCCCTCTCCCCCTCTCTCTCCCTCTCTCCACCGACCTCTTCCCTCTCCCTTCCTCCCTCTCCCTCTTCCCTCCTATGTCCCTCTCTCCAGCTCCCTCTCCCCCTTCCCTTTTCTTATCCCCACCTACCTTCCTCCCATCTTCCTCCCTCCTCCCTCTCTTTCCCTCCCTCTCTCCTTCGCTCTTCCTCCATCTCTCCTTCCCTGTGGGGACTCTCATGCAGCTGTCAGATAGAGTGTGATGATCTATGGGTGGTTGCATGGGAGCAATTAGAGAGAGAGAGAGAAATAAGAAAGAGAAAATTGTAAATACAACCTATATTTATCTGTTTGTTTATTTTCCCTTTCATACTTCAACAATTTGCACATTGTTACAACACTGTAAATAGCCAATAATATAACATTGGTTATGTATGATCTTTTATATGTTTTGTGAGTAATATTTACTGTTAATTTCTGATTGTTTATTTCCCTTGTTAATTTCCTGTATATTTCTCTTGCTTTAGCAATGTAAACATATTTTTCCTATGCCAATAAAGCCCTTTCAATTTAATTGAATGGAATTGAGACAGAGAGAGTGGGGGAGATGGATTGCTAAGAGACATGGAGAGGAGTGTTGAGGGAGGTTAGAGGAGAGAAATGGAGAGGAGTGTTAATGGAGGGAAGGTTAGAGGAGAGAAATGGAGAGGAGTATTGATGGAGGAATGAGGTTAGAGGAGAGACATGGAAAGGAGTGTTGATGGAGGAATGAGGTTAGAGTAGAGAAATGGAGAGGAGTGTTGATGGAGGAATGAGGTTAGAGGAGAGAAAGGGAGAGGAGTGTTGATTGAGGAATGAGGTTAGAGGAGAGAAATGGAGAGGAGTGTTGATTGAGGAATGAGGTTAGAGGAGAGAAATGGAGAGGAGTGTTGATTGAGGAATGAGGTTAGAGGAGAGAAATGGAGAGGAATGAGGTTAGAGGAGAGAAATGGAGAGGAGTGTTGATGGAGGGAAGGTCAGAGGAGAGAAATGGAGAGGAGTGTTAATGGAGGGAAGGTCAGAGGAGAGAAATGGAGAGGAGTGTTGATGGAGGGAAGGTCAGAGGAGAGAAATGGTGAGGAGTGTTGATGGAGGAATGAGGTTAGAGGAGAGAAATGGAGAGGAGTGTTGATGGAGGGAAGGTCAGAGGAGAGAAATGGAGAGGAGTGTTGATGGAGGGAAGGTCAGAGGAGAGAAATGGTGAGGAATGTTGATGGAGGAATGAGGTCAGAGGAGAGAAATGGAGAGGAGTGTTGATGGAGAAATGAGGTTAGGAGAGAAATGGAGATGAGTGTTAATGGAGGGAAGGTTAGAGGAGAGAAATGGAGAGGAGTTATGATGGAGGGAAGGTCAGAGGAGAGAAATGGAGAGGAGTGTTGATGGAGGGAAGGTTAGAGGAGAGAAATGGTGAGGAGTGTTGATGGAGGAATGAGGTTAGAGGAGAGAAATGGAGAGGAGTGTTGGAGGGAAGGTTAGAGGAGAGAAATGGTGAGGAGTGTTGATTGAGGAATGATGTTAGAGGAGAGAAATGGAGAGGAGTGTTGATGGAGGGAAGGTCAGAGGAGAGAAATGGTGAGGAGTGTTGATGGAGGAATGAGGTTAGAGGAGAGAAATGGAGAGGAGTGTTGATGGAGGGAAGGTCAGAGGAGAGAAATGGAGAGGAGTGTTGATGGAGGGAAGGTCAGAGGAGAGAAATGGTGAGGAATGTTGATGGAGGAATGAGGTCAGAGGAGAGAAATGGAGAGGAGTGTTGATGGAGAAATGAGGTTAGGAGAGAAATGGAGATGAGTGTTAATGGAGGGAAGGTTAGAGGAGAGAAATGGAGAGGAGTGTTGATGGAGGGAAGGTCGAGGAGAGAAATGGAGAGGAGTGTTGATGGAGGGAAGGTCAGAGGAGAGAAATGGAGAGGAGTGTTGATGGAGGAATGAGGTCAGAGGAGAGAAATGGAGAGTAGTGTTGATGGAGGGAAGGTTAGAGGAGAGAAATGAGGAGGAGTGTTGATGGAGGGAAGGTCAGAGGAGAGAAATGGAGAGGAGTGTTGATGGAGGGAAGGTTAGAGGAGATAAATGGTGAGGAGTGTTGATGGAGGAATGAGGTTAGAGGAGAGAAATGGAGAGGAGTGTTGATGGAGGGAAGGTCAGAGGAGAGAAATGGAGAGGAGTGTTGATGGAGGGAAGGTCAGAGGAGAGAAATGGTGAGGAATGTTGATGGAGGAATGAGGTCAGAGGAGAAAAATGGTGAGGAGTGTTGATGGAGGAATGAGGTTAGAGGAGAGAAATGGAGAGGAGTGTTGATGGAGGGAAGGTCAGAGGAGAGAAATGGAGAGGAGTGTTGATGGAGGGAAGGTCAGAGGAGAGAAATGGAGAGGAGTGTTGATGGAGGGAAGGTTAGAGTACAGAAATGGAGAGGAGTGTTGATGGAGGGAAGGTTAGAGGAGAGAAATTGAAAGGAGTGTTGATGAAGGGAAGGTCAGAGGAGAGAAATGGAGAGGAGTGTTGATGGAGGAATGAGGTTAGAGGAGAGAAATGGAGAGGAGTGTTGAGGGAGGTTAGAGGAGAGAAATGGAGAGGAGTGTTGATGGAGGAATGAGGTTAGAGGAGAGAAAGGGAGAGGAGTGTTGAATGAGGTTAGAGGAGAGAAATGGAGAGGAGTGTTGATTGAGGAATGAGGTTAGAGGAGAGAAATGGAGAGGAGTGTTGATTGAGGAATGAGGTTAGAGGAGAGAAATGGAGAGTAGTGTTGATTGAGGAATGATGTTAGAGGAGAGAAATGGAGAGGAGTGTTGATGGAGGGAAGGTCAGACGAGAGAAATGGAGAGGAGTGTTGATGGAGGGAAGGTCAGAGGAGAGAAATGGTGAGGAATGTTGATGGAGGAATGAGGTCAGAGGAGAGAAATGGAGAGGAGTGTTGATGGAGAAATGAGGTTAGGAGAGAAATGGAGATGAGTGTTAATGGAGGGAAGGTTAGAGGAGAGAAATGGAGAGGAGTGTTGATGGAGGGAAGGTCAGAGGAGAGAAATGGAGAGGAGTGTTGATGGAGGGAAGGTCAGAGGAGAGAAATGGTGAGGAATGTTGATGGAGGAATGAGGTCAGAGGAGAGAAATGGAGAGGAGTGTTGATGGAGGAATGAGGTCAGAGGAGAGAAATGGAGAGGAGTGTTGATGGAGGGAAGGTCAGAGGAGAGAATTGGAGAGGAGTGTTGATGGAGGGAAGGTCAGAGGAGAGAAATGGAGAGGAGTGTTGATGGAGGGAAGGTTAGAGGAGATAAATGGTGAGGAGTGTTGATGGAGGAATGAGGTTAGAGGAGAGAAATGGAGAGGAGTGTTGATGGAGGGAAGGTCAGAGGAGAGAAATGGAGAGGAGTGTTGATGGAGGGAAGGTCAGAGGAGAGAAATGGTGAGGAGTGTTGATGGAGGAATGAGGTTAGAGGAGAGAAATGGAGAGGAGTGTTGATGGAGGGAAGGTCAGAGGAGAGAAATGGAGAGGAGTGTTGATGGAGGGAAGGTCAGAGGAGAGAAATGGTGAGGAATGTTGATGGAGGAATGAGGTCAGAGGAGAGAAATGGAGAGGAGTGTTGATGGAGGAATGAGGTCAGAGGAGAGAAATGGAGAGGAGTGTTGATGGAGGGAAGGTCAGAGGAGAGAATTGGAGAGGAGTGTTGATGGAGGGAAGGTCAGAGGAGAGAAATGGAGAGGAGTGTTGATGGAGGGAAGGTTAGAGGAGATAAATGGTGAGGAGTGTTGATGGAGGAATGAGGTTAGAGGAGAGAAATGGAGAGGAGTGTTGATGGAGGGAAGGTCAGAGGAGAGAAATGGAGAGGAGTGTTGATGGAGGGAAGGTCAGAGGAGAGAAATGGTGAGGAGTGTTGATGGAGGAATGAGGTTAGAGGAGAGAAATGGAGAGGAGTGTTGATGGAGGGAAGGTCAGAGGAGAGAAATGGAGAGGAGTGTTGATGGAGGGAAGGTCAGAGGAGAGAAATGGAGAGGAGTGTTGATGGAGGGAAGGTTAGAGTACAGAAATGGAGAGGAGTGTTGATGGAGGGAAGGTTAGAGGAGAGAAATTGAAAGGAGTGTTGATGAAGGGAATGTCAGAGGAGAGAAATGGAGAGGAGTGTTGATGGAGGATTGAGGTTAGAGGAGAGAAATGGAGAGGAGTGTTGAGGGAGGTTAGAGGAGATAAATGGAGAGGAGGAGTGTTGATGGAGGAATGAGGTTAGAGGAGAGAAAGGGAGAGGAGTGTTGAATGAGGTTAGAGGAGAGAAATGGAGAGGAGTGTTGATTGAGGAATGAGGTTAGAGGAGAGAAATGGAGAGGAGTGTTGATTGAGGAATGAGGTTAGAGGAGAGAAATGGAGAGGAGTGTTGATTGAGGAATGATGTTAGAGGAGAGAAATGGAGAGGAGTGTTGATGGAGGGAAGGTCAGACGAGAGAAATGGAGAGGAGTGTTGATGGAGGGAAGGTCAGAGGAGAGAAATGGTGAGGAATGTTGATGGAGGAATGAGGTCAGAGGAGAGAAATGGAGAGGAGTGTTGATGGAGAAATGTGGTTAGGAGAGAAATGGAGATGAGTGTTAATGGAGGGAAGGTTAGAGGAGAGAAATGGAGAGGAGTGTTGATGGAGGGAAGGTCAGAGGAGAGAAATGGAGAGGAGTGTTGATGGAGGGAAGGTCAGAGGAGAGAAATGGAGAGGAGTGTTGATGGGGGAATGAGGTCAGAGGAGAGAAATGGAGAGGAGTGTTGATGGAGGAATGAGGTCAGAGGAGAGAAATGGAGAGGAGTGTTGATGGAGGGAAGGTCAGAGGAGAGAATTGGAGAGGAGTGTTGATGGAGGGAAGGTTAGAGGAGAGAAATGAGGAGGAGTGTTGATGGAGGGAAGGTCAGAGGAGAGAAATGGAGAGGAGTGTTGATGGAGGGAAGGTTAGAGGAGAGAAATGGAGAGGAGTATTGATGGAGGGAAGGTCAGAGGAGAGAAATGGAGAGGAGTGTTGATGGAGGAATGAGGTCAGAGGAGAGAAATTGAGAGGAGTGTTGATGGAGAGAAGGTCAGAGGAGAGAAATGGTGAGGAATGTTGATGGAGGAATGAGGTCAGAGGAGAGAAATGGAGAGGAGTGTTGATGGAGAAATGAGGTTAGGAGAGAAATGGAGATGAGTGTTAATGGAGGGAAGGTTAGAGGAGAGAAATGGAGAGGAGTTATGATGGAGGGAAGGTCAGAGGAGAGAAATGGAGAGGAGTGTTGATGGAGGGAAGGTTAGAGGAGAGAAATGGTGAGGAGTGTTGATGGAGGAATGAGGTTAGAGGAGAGAAATGGAGAGGAGTGTTGGAGGGAAGGTTAGAGGAGAGAAATGGTGAGGAGTGTTGATTGAGGAATGATGTTAGAGGAGAGAAATGGAGAGGAGTGTTGATGGAGGGAAGGTCAGAGGAGAGAAATGGTGAGGATGTTGATGGAGGAATGAGGTTAGAGGAGAGAAATGAGAGGAGTGTTGATGGAGGGAAGGTCAGAGGAGAGAAATGGAGAGGAGTGTTGATGGAGGGAAGGTCAGAGGAGAGAAATGGTGAGGAATGTTGATGGAGGAATGAGGTCAGAGGAGAGAAATGGAGAGGAGTGTTGATGGAGAAATGAGGTTAGGAGAGAAATGGAGATGAGTGTTAATGGAGGGAAGGTTAGAGGAGAGAAATGGAGAGGAGTGTTGATGGAGGGAAGGTCGAGGAGAGAAATGGAGAGGAGTGTTGATGGAGGGAAGGTCAGAGGAGAGAAATGGAGAGGAGTGTTGATGGAGGAATGAGGTCAGAGGAGAGAAATGGAGAGTAGTGTTGATGGAGGGAAGGTTAGAGGAGAGAAATGAGGAGGAGTGTTGATGGAGGGAAGGTCAGAGGAGAGAAATGGAGAGGAGTGTTGATGGAGGGAAGGTTAGAGGAGATAAATGGTGAGGAGTGTTGATGGAGGAATGAGGTTAGAGGAGAGAAATGGAGAGGAGTGTTGATGGAGGGAAGGTCAGAGGAGAGAAATGGAGAGGAGTGTTGATGGAGGGAAGGTCAGAGGAGAGAAATGGTGAGGAATGTTGATGGAGGAATGAGGTCAGAGGAGAAAAATGGTGAGGAGTGTTGATGGAGGAATGAGGTTAGAGGAGAGAAATGGAGAGGAGTGTTGATGGAGGGAAGGTCAGAGGAGAGAAATGGAGAGGAGTGTTGATGGAGGAAGGTCAGAGGAGAGAAATGGAGAGGAGTGTTGATGGAGGGAAGGTTAGAGTACAGAAATGGAGAGGAGTGTTGATGGAGGGAAGGTTAGAGGAGAGAAATTGAAAGGAGTGTTGATGAAGGGAAGGTCAGAGGAGAGAAATGGAGAGGAGTGTTGATGGAGGAATGAGGTTAGAGGAGAGAAATGGAGAGGAGTGTTGAGGGAGGTTAGAGGAGAGAAATGGAGAGGAGGAGTGTTGATGGAGGAATGAGGTTAGAGGAGAGAAAGGGAGAGGAGTGTTGAATGAGGTTAGAGGAGAGAAATGGAGAGGAGTGTTGATTGAGGAATGAGGTTAGAGGAGAGAAATGGAGAGGAGTGTTGATTGAGGAATGAGGTTAGAGGAGAGAAATGGAGAGGAGTGTTGATTGAGGAATGATGTTAGAGGAGAGAAATGGAGAGGAGTGTTGATGGAGGGAAGGTCAGACGAGAGAAATGGAGAGGAGTGTTGATGGAGGGAAGGTCAGAGGAGAGAAATGGTGAGGAATGTTGATGGAGGAATGAGGTCAGAGGAGAGAAATGGAGAGGAGTGTTGATGGAGAAATGAGGTTAGGAGAGAAATGGAGATGAGTGTTAATGGAGGGAAGGTTAGAGGAGAGAAATGGAGAGGAGTGTTGATGGAGGGAAGGTCAGAGGAGAGAAATGGAGAGAGTGTTGATGGAGGGAAGGTCAGAGGAGAGAAATGGTGAGGAATGTTGATGGAGGAATGAGGTCAGAGGAGAGAAATGGAGAGGAGTGTTGATGGAGGAATGAGGTCAGAGGAGAGAAATGGAGAGGAGTGTTGATGGAGGGAAGGTCAGAGGAGAGAATTGGAGAGGAGTGTTGATGGAGGGAAGGTCAGAGGAGAGAAATGGAGAGGAGTGTTGATGGAGGAAGGTTAGAGAGGAGATAAATGGTGAGGAGTGTTGATGGAGGAAAGGTTAGAGGAGAGAAATGGAGAGGAGTGTTGATGGAGGGAAGGTCAGAGGAGAGAAATGGAGAGGAGTGTTGATGGAGGGAAGGTCAGAGGAGAGAAATGGTGTTGATGGAGGAATGAGGTTAGAGGAGAGAAATGGAGAGGAGTGTTGATGGAGGGAAGGTCAGAGGAGAGAAATGGAGAGGAGTGTTGATGGAGGGAAGGTCAGAGGAGAGAAATGGTGAGGAGTGTTGATGGAGGAATGAGGTTAGAGGAGAGAAATGGAGAGGAGTGTTGATGGAGGAATGAGGTCAGAGGAGAGAAATGGAGAGGAGTGTTGATGGAGGGAAGGTCAGAGGAGAGAAATGGAGAGGAGTGTTGATGGAGGGAAGGTCAGAGGAGAGAAATGGAGAGGTGTTGATGGAGGAAGGTTAGAGGAGATAAATGGAGAGGAGTGTTGATGGAGGAATGAGGTTAGAGAGAGAAATGGAGAGAGTGTTGATGGAGGGAAGGTCAGAGGAGAGAAATGGAGAGGAGTGTTGATGGAGGGAAGGTCAGAGGAGAGAAATGGTGAGGAGTGTTGATGGAGGAATGAGGTTAGAGGAGAGAAATGGAGAGAGGAGTGTTGATGGAGGGAAGGTCAGAGGAGAGAAATGGAGAGGAGTGTTGATGGAGGGAAGGTTAGAGGAGAGAAATGGAGAGGAGTGTTGATGGAGGGAAGGTTAGGTACAGAAATGGAGAGGAGTGTTGATGGAGGGAAGGTTAGAGGAGAGAAATTGAAAGGAGTGTTGATGGAGGGAATGTTCAGAGGAGAGAAATGGAGAGGAGTGTTGATGGAGGATTGAGGTTGATGGAGAGAAATGGAGAGGAGTGTTGAGGGAGGTTAGAGGAGATAAATGGATGGAGGAGTGTTTGATGGAGGAATGAGTGTTAGAGGAGAGAAAGGGAGAGGAGTGGAATGAGGTTAGAGGAGAGAAATGGAGAGGAGTGTTGATTGAGGAATGAGGTTAGAGGAGAGAAATGGAGAGGAGTGTTGATGGAGGAATGAGGTCAGAGGAGAGAAATGGAGAGGAGTGTTGATGGAGGAATGATGTTAGAGGAGAGAAATGGAGAGGAGTGTTGATGGAGGGAAGGTCAGAGGAGAGAAATGGAGAGGAGTGTTGATGTTGGAGGGAAGGTCAGAGGAGAGAAATGGAGAGGAGTGTTGATGGAGGAATGAGGTCAGAGGAGAGGAAATGGAGAGAAATGGAGTGTTGATGGAGAAATGAGGTTAGAGAGAAATGGAGATGAGTGTTGATGGAGGGAAGGTTAGAGGAGAGAAATGGAGAGGAGTGTTGATGGAGGAAGGTCAGAGGAGAGAAATGGAGAGGAGTGTTGATGGAGGGAAGGTCAGAGGAGAGAAATGGAGAGGAGTGTTGATGGAGGAATGAGGTCAGAGGAGAGAAATGGAGAGGAGTGTTGATGGAGGAATGAGGTCAGAGGAGAGAAATGGAGAGGAGTGTTGATGGAGGGAAGGTCAGAGGAGAGAAATGGAGAGGAGTGTTGATGGAGGGAAGGTTAGAGGAGAGAAATGAGGAGGAGTGTTGATGGAGGGAAGGTCAGAGGAGAGAAATGGAGAGGAGTGTTGATGGAGGGAAGGTTAGAGGAGAGAAATGGTGAGGAGTGTTGATGGAGGAATGAGGTTAGAGGAGAGAAATGGAGAGGAGTGTTGATGGAGGGAGGTCAGAAGAGAAATGGAGAGGAGTGTTGAGAGAAATGAGAGGAGAAATGTGAGTGATGGAGGGAAGGTCAGAGGAGAGAGAAATGGTGAGGAATGTTGATGGATGGAATGAGGTCAGAGGAGAGAAATGGTGAGGAGTGTTGATGGAGGAATGAGGTTAGAGGAGAGAAATGGAGAGGAGTGTTGATGGAGGGAAGGTCAGAGGAGAGAAATGGAGAGGAGTGTTGATGGAGGGAAGGTCAGGGAGGAGAGAAATGGAGAGGAGTGTTGATGGAGGGAAGGTTAGAGTACAGAAATGGAGAGGAGTGTTGATGGAGGGAAGGTTAGAGGAGAGAAATTGAAAGGAGTGTTGATGAAGGGAAGGTCAGAGGAGAGAAATGGAGAGGAGTGTTGATGGAGGAATGAGGTTAGAGGAGAGAAATGGAGAGGAGTGTTGAGGGAGGTTAGAGGAGAGAAATGGAGAGGAGTGTTGATGGAGGAATGAGGTTAGAGGAGAGAAAGGGAGAGGAGTGTTGAATGAGGTTAGAGGAGAGAAATGGAGAGGAGTGTTGATTGAGGAATGAGGTTAGAGGAGAGAAATGGAGAGGAGTGTTGATTGAGGAATGAGGTTAGAGGAGAGAAATGGAGAGGAGTGCTGATTGAGGAATGATGTTAGAGGAGAGAAATGGAGAGGAGTGTTGATGGAGGGAAGGTCAGACGAGAGAAATGGAGAGGAGTGTTGATGGAGGGAAGGTCAGAGGAGAGAAATGGTGAGGAATGTTGATGGAGGAATGAGGTCAGAGGAGAGAAATGGAGAGGAGTGTTGATGGAGAAATGAGGTTAGGAGAGAAATGGAGATGAGTGTTAATGGAGGGAAGGTTAGAGGAGAGAAATGGAGAGGAGTGTTGATGGAGGGAAGGTCAGAGGAGAGAAATGGAGAGGAGTGTTGATGGAGGGAAGGTCAGAGGAGAGAAATGGAGAGGAATGTTGATGGGGGAATGAGGTCAGAGGAGAGAAATGGAGAGGAGTGTTGATGGAGGAATGAGGTCAGAGGAGAGAAATGGAGAGGAGTGTTGATGGAGGGAAGGTCAGAGGAGAGAATTGGAGAGGAGTGTTGATGGAGGGAAGGTTAGAGGAGAGAAATGAGGAGGAGTGTTGATGGAGGGAAGGTCAGAGGAGAGAAATGGAGAGGAGTGTTGATGGAGGGAAGGTTAGAGGAGAGAAATGGAGAGGAGTATTGATGGAGGGAAGGTTAGAGGAGAGAAATGGTGAGGAGTGTTGATGGAGGAATGAGGTCAGAGGAGAGAAATGAGAGGAGTGTTGATGGAGAGAAGGTCAGAGGAGAGAAATGAAGAGGAGTGTTGATGGAGGAATGAGGTCAGAGGAGAGAAATGGTGAGGATGTTGATGGAGGAATGAGGTCAGAGGAGAGAAATGGAGAGGAGTGTTGATGGAGGAATGAGGTCAGAGGAGAGAAATGGAGAGGAGTGTTGATGGAGGGAAGGTCAGAGGAGAGAAATGGAGAGGAGTGTTGATGGAGGGAAGGTCAGAGGAGAGAAATGGAGAGGAGTGTTGATGGAGGGAAGGTTAGAGGAGAGAAATGGAAAGGAGTGTTGATGAAGGGAAGGTCAGAGGAGAGAAATGGAGAGGAGTGTTGATGGAGGAATGAGGTTAGAGGAGAGAAATGGAGAGGAGTGTTGATGGAGAAATGAGGTTAGAGGAGAGAAATGGAGATGAGTGTTAATGGAGGGAAGGTTAGAGGAGAGAAATGGAGAAGTTATGATGGAGGGAAAGGTCAGAGGAGAGAAATGGAGAGGAGTGTTGATGGAGGGAAGGTTAGAGGAGAGAAATGGTGAGGAGTGTTGATGGAGGAATGAGGTTAGAGGAGAGAAATGGAGAGGAGTGTTGGAGGGAAGGTTAGAGGAGAGAAATGGAGAGGAGTGTTGATTGAGGAATGATGTTAGAGGAGAGAAATGGAGAGGAGTGTTGATTGAGGAATGAGGTTAGAGGAGAGAAATGGTGAGGAGTGTTGATTGAGGAATGATGTTAGAGGAGAGAAATGGAGAGGAGTGTTGATGGAGGGAAGGTCAGACGAGAGAAATGGAGAGGAGTGTTGATGGAGGGAAGGTCAGAGGAGAGAAATGGTGAGGAATGTTGATGGAGGAATGAGGTCAGAGGAGAGAAATGGAGAGGAGTGTTGATGGAGAAATGAGGTTAGAGAGAAATGGAGATGAGTGTTAATGGAGGGAAGGTTAGAGGAGAGAAATGGAGAGGAGTGTTGATGGAGGGAAGGTCAGAGGAGAGAAATGGAGAGGAGTGTTGATGGAGGGAAGGTCAGAGGAGAGAAATGGAGAGGAGTGTTGATGGGGGGAATGAGGTCAGAGGAGAGAAATGGAGAGGAGTGTTGATGGAGGAATGAGGTCAGAGGAGAGAAATGGAGAGGAGTGTTGATGGAGGGAAGGTCAGAGGAGAGAAATGGAGAGGAGTGTTGATGGAGGGAAGGTTAGAGGAGAGAAATGAGGAGGAGTGTTGATGGAGGGAAGGTCAGAGGAGAGAAATGGAGAGGAGTGTTGATGGAGGGAAGGTTAGAGGAGAGAAATGGAGAGGAGTATTGATGGAGGGAAGGTCAGAGGAGAGAAATGGAGAGGAGTGTTGATGGAGGAATGAAGGTCAGAGGAGAGAAATGGAGAGGAGTGTTGATGGAGGAAGGTCAGAGGAGAGAAATGGTGAGGAATGTTGATGGAGGAATGAGGTCAGAGGAGAGAAATGGTGAGGAGTGTTGATGGAGGAATGAGGTTAGAGGAGAGAAATGGAGAGGAGTGTTGATGGAGGGAAGGTCAGAGGAGAGAAATGGAGAGGAGTGTTGATGGAGGGAAGGTCAGAGGAGAGAAATGGAGAGGAGTGTTGATGGAGGGAAGGTTAGAGTACAGAAATGGAGAGTGGAGTGTTGATGGAGGATGGAGAATGAGAAGGTTAGAGTCAGAGGAGAGAAATTGAAAGGAGTGTTGATGAAGGGAAGGTCAGAGGAGAGAAATGGAGAGGAGTGTTGATGGAGGAATGAGGTTAGAGGAGAGAAATGGAGAGGAGTGTTGATGGAGGGGAGGTTAGAGGAGGAGAGAAATGAGAGAGGAGGAGTGTTGATGGAGGAATGAGGTTAGAGGAGAGAAAGGGAGAGAGTGTTGAATGAGGTTAGAGGAGAGAAATGGAGAGGAGTGTTGATTGAGGAATGAGGTTAGAGGAGAGAAATGGAGAGGAGTGTTGATTGAGGAATGAGGTTAGAGGAGAGAAATGGAGAGGAGTGTTGATTGAGGAATGATGTTAGAGGAGAGAAATGGAGAGGAGTGTTGATGGAGGGAAGGTCAGAGGAGAGAAATGGTGAGGAAGTGTTGATGGAGGAATGAGGTTAGAGGAGAGAAATGGGAGGAGTGTTGATGGAGGGAAGGTTAGAGGAGAGAAATGGAGAGGAGTGTTGATGGAGGGAAGGTCAGAGGAGGGAAGGTGATGGAGGGAAGAGGAGAGAAATGGAGAATGTTGATGGAGGAAAGGTCAGAGGAGAGAAATGGAGAGGAGTGTTGATGGAGGAAGGTCAGAGGAGAGAAATGGAGAGGAGTGTTGATGGAGGGAAGGTCAGAGGAGAGAAATGGAGAGGAGTGTTGATGGAGGGAAGGTCAGAGGAGAGAAATGTTGATGGGAGGAGTGTTGATGGAGGGAAGGTCAGAGGAGAGAAATGGAGAGGAGTGTTGATGGAGGGAAGGTTAGAGGAGAGAAATGGAGAGGAGTGTTGATGGAGGGAAGGTCAGAGGAGAGAAATGGAGAGGAGTGTTGATGGAGGGAAGGTCAGAGGAGAGAAATGGAGAGGAGTGTTGATGGAGGAATGAGGTCAGAAATGGAGAGAAATGGATGGAGGAGTGTTGATGGAGGGATGAGGTCAGAGGAGAGAAATGGAGAGGAGTGTTGATGGAGGGAAGGTCAGAGGAGAGAAATGGAGAGGAATGTTGATGGAGGAATGAGGTCAGAGGAGAGAAATGGAGAGGAGTGTTGATGGAAAAATGAGGTTAGAGAGAAATGGAGATGAGTGTTGATGGAGGGAAGGTTAGAGGAGAGAAATGGAGAGGAGTGTTGATGGAGGGAAGGTCAGAGGAGAGAAATGGAGAGGAGTGTTGATGGAGGGAAGGTCAGAGGAGAGAAATGGAGAGGAGTGTTGATGGGGGAATGAGGTCAGAGGAGAGAAATGGAGAGGAGTGTTGATGGAGGAATGAGGTCAGAGGAGAGAAATGGAGAGGAGTGTTGATGGAGGAAAGGTCAGGAGGAGAGAAGTGTTTGGAGAGGAGTGAGAGGAGTGTTGATGGAGGGAAGGTTAGAGGAGAGAAATGAGGAGGAGTGTTGATGGAGGGAAGGTCAGAGGAGAGAAATGGAGAGGAGTGTTGATGGAGGGAAGGTTAGAGGAGAGAAATGGAGAGGAGTATTGATGGAGGGAAGGTCAGAGGAGAGAAATGGAGAGGAGTGTTGATGGAGGAATGAGGTCAGAGGAGAGAAATTGAGAGGAGTGTTGATGGAGAGAAGGTCAGAGGAGAGAAATGGTGAGGAATGTTGATGGAGGAATGAGGTCAGAGGAGAGAAATGGTGAGGAGTGTTGATGGAGGAATGAGGTTAGAGGAGAGAAATGGAGAGGAGTGTTCATGGAGGGAAGGTCAGAGGAGAGAAATGGAGAGGAGTGTTGATGGAGGGAAGGTCAGAGGAGAGAAATGGAGAGGAGTGTTGATGGAGGGAAGGTTAGAGTACAGAAATGGAGAGGAGTGTTGATGGAGGGAAGGTTAGAGGAGAGAAATTGAAAGGAGTGTTGATGAAGGGAAGGTCAGAGGAGAGAAATGGAGAGGAGTGTTGATGGAGGAATGAGGTTAGAGGAGAGAAATGGAGAGGAGTGTTGAGGGAGGTTAGAGGAGAGAAATGGAGAGGAGGAGTGTTGATGGAGGAATGAGGTTAGAGGAGAGAAAGGATGGAGTGTTGAATGAGGTTAGAGGAGAGAAATGGAGAGGAGTGTTGATTGAGGAATGAGGTTGAGGAGAGAAATGGAGAGGAGTGTTGATTGAGGAATGAGGTTAGAGGAGAGAAATGGAGAGGAGTGTTGATGGAGGAATGGTCAGAGGAGAGAAATGGAGAGGAGTGTTGATGGAGGGAAGGTCAGAGGAGAGAAATGGTGAGGAGTGTTGATGGAGGAATGAGGTTAGAGAGAGAAATGGAGAGGAGTGTTGATGGAGGGAAGGTCAGAGAAATGGAGAGGAGTGTTGATGGAGGGAAGGTGGAAATGGTGAGGTGTTGATGGAGGGATGAGGTCAGAGGAGAGAAATGGAGAGGAGTGTTGATGGAGGAATGAGGTTAGAGGAGAGAAATGGAGAGGAGTGTTGATGGAGGGAAGGTCAGAGGAGATGGAGTGTTGATGGAGGGAAGGTCAGAGGAGAGAAATGAGGAGGAGTGTTGATGGAGGGAAGGTCAGAGGAGAGAAATGGGAGGAGGATGTTGATGGATTGGGGAAGGGAGTGTTGATGGAGGGAAGGTCAAGAGGAGAGAAATGGAGAGGAGTGTTGATGGAGGAATGAGGTCAGAGGGAGGAGTGTTGATGGAGGAAGTCAGATTGAGAGAGGAGAATGTTGAGAATGATCAGAGGAGAGAAATGGAGAGGAGTGTTGATGGAAAATGAGGTTGATGGAGGAATGGAGGGAAGGTTAGAGGAGAGAAATGGAGAGGAGTGTTGATGGAGGGAAGGTCAGAGGAGAGAAATGGAGAGGAGTGTTGATGGAGGGAGGAATGAGGTTGATGGGGAATGAGGTCAGAGGAGAGAAATGGAGAGGAGTGTTGATGGAGGAATGAGGTCAGAGGAGAAATGAGAGAGTGTTGATGGTGTTGAGGAGAGAATGGAGAGGGTGTTGATGGAGAGAGTGTTGATGGAGGGAAGGTCAGAGAGAAAGAGAAGTGTTGATGGAGGGAAGGTTAGAGGAGAGAAATGAGAGAGGAGTGTTGATGGAGGGAAGGTCAGAGGAGAGAAATGGAGAGGAGTGTTGATGGAGGAATGAGGTCAGAGGAGAGAAATGAGATGGAGTGTTGATGGAGGAATGAGGTCAGAGGAGTGTTGATGGAAATGGAAATGGAGGAGTGTTGATGGAGGGAAGGTCAGAGGAGAGAAAATGGAGAGAGGAGTGTTGATGGAGGAATGAGGTTAGAGGGAGAGAAATGGAGAGGAGTGTTTGATGGAGGGAAGGTGTTTGAGGGAGGTTAGAGGAGAGAAATGGAGAGGAGTGTTGATGGAGGGAGAGGTTAGAGGAGGAAAGAGGAGAATGAGGTTGATGGAGTGTTGATTGAGGAATGAGGTTAGAGGAGAGAAAGGAGGAGTGTTGATGGAGGAAGGTCAGAGGAGAGAAATGGAGAGGAGTGTTGATGGAGGAATGAGGTCAGAGGAGAGAAATGGAGAGGAGTGTTGATGGAGAAGGTCAGAGGAGAGAAATGGAGAGGAGTGGATGGAGGAAAGGTCAGAGGAGAGAAATGAGTGTTGATGGAGAAGGTCAGAGGAGAGAAATGGTGAGGAAGTGTTGATGGAGAAAGGTCAGAGGAGAGAAATGGAGAGGAGTGTTGATGGAGGAATGAGGTCAGAGGAGAGAAATGAGTGTTGATGGGAAGGTCAGAGGAGAGAAATAGAGGAGAGAAATGAGGAGGAGTGTTGATGGAGGGAAGGTCAGAGGAGAAATTGAGAGTGTTGATGGAGAGAAATGATGTTGATGGAGAGGAGAGAAATGGAGAGGAGTGTTGATGGAGGGAAGGTCAGAGGAGAGAAATGGAGAGTTGATGGAGAAATGAGGTTGGAGAAAGGTTGATGGAGGAAGGTCAGGAGAGAGACATGGAGTGTTGATGGAGGGAAGGTCAGATGAGAGAAATGAGAGGAGTGTTGATGGAGAAATGAGGTTAGAGGAGAGACATGGAGATGAGTGTTGATGGAGGGAAGGTCAGATGAGAGAAATGGAGGGAGGTCAGAGGAGAGAAAGGTGTTGATGGAGGAATGAGGTTAGAGGAGAGACATGGAGAGGAATGTTGATGGAGAAATGAGGTCAGAGGAGAGAAATGGAGAGGAGTGTTGATGGAGGGAAGGTTAGAGGAGAGAAATGGAGAGGAGTGTTGATGGAGGGAAGGTCAGAGGAGAGAAATGGAGAGGAGTGTTGATGGAGGAATGAGGTTAGAGGAGAGAAATGGAGAGGAGTGTTGATAGAGGGAAGGAGGTTAGAGGAGAGAAATCAGTGTGGTGATAGACTGGGTGAATGTGTGAGGTTTGGTTGAGATTACAAAATGAGTTGCTTATGATTATTCAAAAGTGTCTGCAACCCCCACTGCCCCAAATCAGTCCCATGCCTGGATTCAATCTGGGCCATTAGAGTACCAGCCACATCCAGATGGGGACACCTGTGTGTGTGTGGGTGTGTGCTTGTGTGTGTATCTTGTTTGTTTGTGCGTGTGCGTGCGCTCGCGTGTGTGTGTGTGAGAGAGAGAGAGGCAGAGAGAGAGAGAGCAGGAAGAGTTAACTGTAATCATTTCAGCCAGCTTCAGCAAAAACAATTTGGCAGTATGATATGCAGACAGTGCTTACAACGCAGTAAATACATACTGTAAACTCCATATGGTGTAGGCTTACACAATCACTCAGTCACAAACAACGCACTCACTCACTCACTCACTCACACACACACACACACACACACACACACACTCACTCACTCACACACACACACACACACACACACACACACACACACACACACACACACACACACACACACACACACACACACACACACACTTGGGTGAACATCTTAAGGCTAAGCATCAGTCTCTCCACCTCTCAGAGGGGTGCTATTGGACAGGCAGGACGTGAGGAAGAGGAGTTAGGAATGTCTGTCTCTGGTTCCATTCAGATGTCTGGTCCTCACTCAGTGTCTGGAGAGTTTGTGTGTGTGTGTTTGTCGGTACAGCCTGCAGATAGGAGTCCAAAGGCATACTGGTGTCTGGCCTATAATGCAGACACAGAAATCACCCGGCACATTTTGCTGATGCAAATAAAAAGCGGATCTAAGTTTGTCCTCCGCTTCTCCTCCGCTTCTCCTCCGCTTCTCCTCCGCTTCTCCTCCGCTTCCGACTGGAGAAAATCTTCAGTGATTCAGAGAGGAAGGAGACAGAGACAACTCTGTCAATAAAGGAATTATGAAACGGAATGTTTGCATTTCTCCCCGTTGAGGGACATTGTGGTTCTGATAGCAGATTTATGTTCTCCAGGTACATCACCCAATTAAATGATATTACTCTGTCTGCAAACCAGAATTTGTAAGATCCTGGTCGAATGAAACAGACGGAGGCCCAGCTAAATGGTCAAAAAGGTTTATTCACGGAACGTTCTGAAGTCAAGAATACAAATCAATTCATTTTATACTGACTTCTCACGCCCACGCATACACACAACCATACGCATACACATTCACACAACCATACGCACACACATACACATTCACACAACCATACGCACACACATACACACAAACAAACGCACACACATGTCCTGCTACGCAGACACTGTCTGTCTCACTTCCTAGCCGACAGAGATAGCGACTTTGTCCTTGAGACGTACTCCCCGTTCTCTCCCAAATCTCTAGTCAGGTCGGCACCAAGCTCAGACAGTCTGTGTTTAAAATATCATAAAGGCATATTGTTTTACCCTAATTCTGACTATGACTACACATATATTGATTATGATTTCATACATTCTAATCAATTCCATACAATTATATGTTTCAGGGCGGAATATCCTAATCATTCAATTAACAGACAATTCTCACCTATCAGGTTCGGATGCGGGTTTAAACACAGAATTACTTTTGTTTCCTTGGCAATGGTTGACACGAGACATAAACAACTACATATCATGCGTCTGTGGGAAAAGAGATCCTGTCAGACACACTTTCCACCCTCACACCCTCCTCTCCTCACCCGCAGAGCCTCCTCCTCACACCCTCCTCTCCTCACCCGCAGAGCCTCCTCCTCACACCCTCCTCTCCTCACCTGCAGAGCCTCCTCCTCACACCCTCCTCTCCTCACCCGCAGAGCCTCCTCCTCACACCCTCCTCTCCTCACCCGCAGAGCCTCCTCCTCACACCCTCCTCTCCTCACCCGCAGAGCCTCCTCCTCACACCATCCTCCCCTCACCCTCAAACCCTCCTCCCCTCACCCACATAGCCTCCTCCCCACACCATCCTCCCTCACCCTCAAACCCTCCTCCCCTCACCCACATAGCCTCCTCCCCACACCATCCTCCCCTCACCCTCAAACCCTCCTCCCCTCACCCACATAGCCTCCTCCCCACACCCTCCTCTTCTTACCCACACAGCCTCCTCCTCACACCCTCCTCCCTCACCCACACAGCCTCCTCCCCACACCCTCCTCCCCTCACCCACACAGCCTCCTCCCCACACCCTCCCTCCTCACACCCCTCCTCCCCTCACCCTCCTCACACCCTCCTCCCCACACCCTCCTCCCCTCACCCTCCTCCCCTCACCCACACAGCCTCCTCCCCACACCCTCCTCCTCACACCCTCCTCCCCTCACCCTCCTCACAGCCTCCTCCCCACACCCTCACCCTCCTCCCCTCACCCACACAGCCTCCCTCCCCACACCCTCCTCCTCACACCCTCCTCCCCTCACCCTCCTCACAGCCTCCTCCCCACACCCTCCCTCCCCACACCCTCACAGCCTCCTCCCCACACCCTCCTCCCCACACCCTCCTCCTCACACCCTCCTCCCCTCACCCTCCTCACACCCTCCTCCCCACACCCTCCTCCCCTCACCCTCACCCTCACACCCTTCCCCCCTCACCCGCACAGCCTCCTCACTAGCCTACCGATCTCTGGTTGAGGTCAAATTTCTTTACACAGAGGAGTAAACATGATCCTCGTGAATTTGCACATCCAATGTAAGTGGTAACAACGAGTCAAAATCCACTACTTAGCCTAATTATGGTTTTCTGACACATTCAGTGATTTTCTTTCACAAGTTTCACATATGCGGAGTCGTGGCGCATAGGCTATTTAGTGTGCGTTGATTGACAACTGAACAGCAACTATTCAGTAGTTTATTAAAAGGTGTGGAACTGACTGAATAAAGTCGATCTGCTGTACCTCTTTGCCATTTATAAATCATGCAACATGGTTATATGTCCATGGCATCACATCCGGACAAGTCAAACAAAGGATTTCCTAGGTTTCCTTTCCTAGGATGTTGGGTCTTGTCAGACAGTGACACTAAAGTGGGAACTCTTGTCTCATCAGTCAGTGTAGCCTCCCGAATCGTATCAGTGAGAGAGCTGTTCATTTGGCTCCCTAATTTGCATAGACTACTGGAGAGGATCTGCAGATAAATAATGAAGACAGTAGATGAAGATGGTGAATCATCACTGCAGGAACAATAGGTAGTGGAGAGCCTCAGGCAGGTCCAAATATGATAATTAAGGCCCTTACGGAATCCATCAAATGGAATTCAACAATATTCAAAAATGTATTGACCTTAGTAGGGAATCAACTAAAAGTATTAAAAATAAATTAAGTCGCTCCAAGATGATCATAATACATGAACAGAATGCATCAGTGATTGGTAATTCCTGCAACGAGATGTCTGTGTATGTGCAGTAGACATTAGCGATGAATCTCTCAATGAAATGTTAACTATAAAGTAGCCTATGCTTACCTGACATAATGATATCATGATTATTTTCGTCAATCCAGTGGGTATTTGTTTAGCAAACTGTCGTGACGTTGTATTAGTTAATGTGACGACTGTTGTTCATCGAATGATTAAAGTTTCTAATTGCGTGATTAACTGAATCAAGCAATTATTAACTCATTAACCTGGGGAACCATGGGAAAACTAGTTTTTATTGAGTTACTATTTCCCAAATTAACTCAAAGAAAGTCAGGATATCGATTTTACAACAGCCGCTAATTAACCAGTTGCCTCTAACAATCTCGTTCTGAACGTCGTATAGCCCGTGAACCAGCACGGACCCGGGTCCCACCAATGAACTGGTACCACACCAATCTTAGTCTAATATTTATTTACTGAAAACTAAAATGATGATAAAACATACACATAGACAAAACACATTATAGGCTATTGATTAGAACTCTTTATAACGGGCCAACACACTATGTTGCGTGTTACCCACAATGGGAATTTCAAAAGAGAGAGAAAAAAGAAAGTACACGAGAAATATACATTTGGGTGAATTTGTCAGCTATGCTATTCTAACCCTAGCCTTGCCCCAAACTGCCGCTCTTATTGGTCAGAATATAATGATGTAGTTAGGTGGGGGATGATCTCCGAGGATTCTCTGCGTGGACCGTTCCGCTGTTCGATGACGCACTTCTCCTGCGCACCTCCCTGCTCGTCCTCCCAGTGTCCGTGTCCTTTTTGGCTTAGGAGTCTGTTCCCTCACCCTTTTCTCTGGAAGGGGTCTTCTGAGGACAGACAGCTCTGTAGCTCAGGGCTCACAGCATAGCAATGAAACCCTTTAGATACCACGATTCGCTGGGAGATGGAGGCTAGGTGGTTCGACTTGAATTCACCTGCTTAGACACAGCTACTCATCCGTAGCTTGGGTAGAAAAGGATTTATTTGTCCTCAAACTTGCGTTGCGTTCTGGGTTCGTTGACTTTTTTAGACCTTGCTGCAGCTGGGGTCACGTAGTCCTCCTGTAAATTCTATACTCACAGGTTTTATACCCTTGGGTCAGAAGTGGGCGTACCTGCCTTTAGGGCAATTTTCTGGGCGTACCAAGTTAATGAGGCAAGGTCCAGATTTGACTCAAATACAATTTTAGACAACTAACTTAACATTTCATCTTCCCCAAAACATTCTCTTTGATTTGGATATTTCCATACAACGTACGAATTATAAACATCAAACATATACTAGGAAAACCCTTCACATTACAATGTTTTTGTAATAACGTCATCTATTAACCTTTAATAACAGAACAAAAATGACATACATTTTCATATTCCATGTATCGTCATGACCACCATTGTGCCTGATGACAACCATTGTTCCAAAGTCCCTTTAGTTCATGTTTAATGTTCTGAGGCTGGTTGTCCATAGTAACAGGACAAAGGAATTTGTCTGTGGCCTAAGATTTACCAGGAGCGTGAGGGGCCATAACCTCCCCCCCCCCCTCACATCTTCAGACCCCTAGATCTCTCCTCCGCTGTTGGGGTTGAGAGATAATCTGTAGGGTTGTGGTCTCCTGTAACCTGACCTGATCAGGACAGTCATGACAAAACTCTATCATCCCAAAAACGCTGCTGAACAACAGCTTCTTGCTAGGTGTGCACTAATTTCTCAGAACTGGACTCCTCTCCACTTCTCTCAGGGGTATTCTCAAATCAGCACTGTCTAAACCAGGGCGTATTCACTTTGCCTGGCTACCCAGACTTCTTGCTCCAGCCAAACTCTACGCCACACACACAGATGTTACTTTCTTCTCTGCAATGAGTCTGGATCTGAGTACCTCCCAGACCCTTCACTGAATGCGACCACATGCGGGGATGTCTGATTGGTCCAGAAACCGATGTGTAGGGCCAGATACAACACATGTGTCATTGGCTCTGGTACTCTGATTGGTTAGACACGATCCAATCGCTGAATACTTTGTTTTGTAAAACGCCCCTCGGGCCCCTCGTGCCCCTCGTCACCACAAGCGACTTCAATGATGGCAGTCTCAGACTAAAGTATGTAGTGAATGACAGAGCAGCGGAAGAATTTTGCGTGAGTCATCAGGCTAGGATTCACAAGAAACCAAACGGAAGAAAACTACAAATACCAAGGTGTCTGGTTAGACTGTAAACTACAAATACCAAGGTGTCTGGTTAGACTGTAAACTACAAATTCCTAGGTGTCTGGTTAGACTGTAAACGCTCATTCCAGACTCACATTAGGCATCTCCAATCCAAAATTAAATCTAGAATCAGCTTCCTATTTTGCAACAAAGCCTGCTTCACTCATGCTGCCAAACATACCCTCGTAAAACTGACTGATCCTACCGATCCTTAACTTCAGCGATGTCATTTACAAAATAGCGTCCAACACTCTACTCAGCAAATTGGATGTAGTCTATCTGTTTAGTTACCAAAGCCCCATATACTACCCACCACTGCAACCTGTATGCTCTTGTTGGCTGACCCTCACTACATATTCGTCGCCAAACCCACTGGCTCCAGGTCATCTGTAAGTCTATGCTAGGTAAAGCCCCGCCTTATCTCAGCTCACTGGTCACCATTGCAACACCCACCCGTAGCACGTGCTCCAGCAGGTATATTGCACTGGTCATCCCCAAAGCCAACACTTCCTTTGGCCACCTTTCCTTCCAGTTCTCTGCTGCCAATGACTGGAACGAATTGAAAATAATCACTGAAGCTGGAGTCTTATATCTCCCTCTCTAACTTTAAGCATCAGCTGTCAGAGCAGCTTACCCATCACTGAACCTATACACAGCCCATCTGTAAATAGCACAGCCAACTACCTCATCCCCATATTGTTACTTAACCTCTTGCTCCTTTGTGCCCCAGTATCTCTACTTGCACATCATCATCTGCACATCTATCACTCCAGTGTTAATGCTAAATTGTAATTATTTTGCCTCTATGGCCTATTTATTGTCTTACCTCCCTACTCTTCTACATTTGCACACACTGTACATATATTTTTCTATTGTGTTATTGACTGTACGTTTGTTTATGTGTAACTCTGTGTTGTTGTTTTTGTCGCACTGCTTTGCTTTATCTTGGTCAGGTCGCAGTTGATGAGAACTTGTTCTCAACTGGCCTACCTAGTTAAATAAAGGTGAAATTAAAATAACATTTAAAAAAAACTGAACTTGTCCAATAAGAAACTCTCATCTTTGTTGCTAAATGTTTTGCTATGATGTACACTAATGAATGCCACCCTGTATTCTAACCGGTCTTCATCTTTGATTCCACCAGACAGCAACTTCATCCTGGCTAATGCCCAGGTGTCCAAGGCCCAAGGTTTCCCCATCGTCTACTGTTCTGATGGCTTCTGTGAGCTCACAGGCTTCTCCCGCGCGGAGGTCATGCAGAAGAGCTGTGCCTGTAAGTTCCTGTATGGCCCAGAGAGCAGCGAGACCATCATCCTCAGCATCGACGACGCCCTGGACGAACGCAAGGACTTCAAGGAAGAAATCATGTTCTACAAAAAGGCTGGTGAGGAAAGGGACGGGGGCTAATCTCCTGTCTCCTGCACTGATCTGAAGACTCAGGATAGGTGAATGTGTACTGACTTGTTCAGTTCTTTCACACCAATATTCTGGCAACAACATCAATATGTCTTGACTGAATCACTTACGTAGTGCTATCAAGCTTAGTTACTCATATACAATTTGACAAAGGTGAAATGGACACTTATTTTAAGAAGGATGTTTAAGCCGTGAGACAACAGGCTTCTCCTGTTGCTACTGTATAGCTGGAGTGTTCCCATTTAGAACAGTATAGATGGATGGGTGGGTGGATTGAAGGAGGGAGGGAGGGAAGTAAGCTGTGATTGGCAACGTGGTCAGGTCTCCTAATAAGCCTATGAAACGCGAACATCTCTCTCTGATATGCCCTGTGATTATTACTTAAAACCCATATCTTAAAGGGCAATTCCGTCACTTTTCAACCTCATATGCATCATCTTCAGCACTAAACCAGTGTCTACAGCACCAAACCAGTGGCTCTATGACCTGTGGTTAAAAGGTAGAAAGGCCAAGCCGAAAAAATGCTTCTCTGTGACATCACAAAACTGGGATCTTCAAAACCTGCAAAGAGTTTCTAGTCCAAGTATTTTCTTACTCCTCATGTCACTGTGAATCATAGTGTTTGAAAATCACTGTTTTTAAAATGTTTTAACATTTCATGTCATCGGGTACCACTTTTTAACTTAATATTTTTTTCCCCCAAAAAATTGCTGTTTTAACATATGTTGACACTGGTATTGTGTTGGAGATAATGACAGTGAGGTTGAAAAGTGGTGGAGCTGTCCTTTAACACATGAAACTTTAATAACACTCAGCGCTGGTCACTCACTGCTCTCTCTCTCTCTCTCTCTCTCTCTCTCTCTCTCTCTCTCTCTGTCCCTCTCTCTGTGTCTCTCTCTCTCTCTCTCTCTGTCTCTCTCTCTGTCTCTCTCTCTGTGTCTCTCTCTCTCTCTCTCTCTGTCTCTCTCTCTGTGTCTCTCTCTCTGTCTCTCTCTCTGTGTCTCTCTCTCTCTCTCTCTCTCTCTCTCTCTCTCTCTGTCTCTCTCTCGCTCTCTCTCTGTGTCCCTCTCTCTCTCTCTGTCCCTCTCTCTCTCTCTCTCTCTCTGTCTCTCTCTCTCTCTCTCTCTCTCTCTCTCTCTGTCCCTCTCTCTCTCTCTCTCTCTCTGTCCCTCTCTCTCTCTCTCTCTCTATCTGTCCCTCTCTCTCTGTCCCTCTCTCTCTGTCCCTCTCTCTCTGTCCCTCTCTCTATCACGCTCTCTATCAGAGCTCAGCAGGAATCTCCTTCTACACCCTATTCTTGACTGAGAACACATTCATACATGCTTTGAGGCATACAGACTATAACTACTCTGCACTGAATCTGACGATCTGAAAACCAACCAATCAATCAGAAGTTGAGCATAATTTCAGATGATTGGTCACATATAGCATGTATGTACTGTAATATGGCTCGGGGTCTAAGTGTCCCTCAGGTACAGATCTAGGATCAGCTTCCCCTCCCCCAATCCTATCCTTAACCATCAGTGGGGAAATGCAAAACTGACCCAAGATCAGTGTCTGACCTTACTCCACTATGTGCTTATCACTTGTATAATGTGTTGTCTGTGTGTGTGTGTCTGTCTACTGCAGCGTCATTGTTCTGGTGCCTGCTGGAAATTGTCCCCATTAAGAATGAGAAGGGAGATGTGGTGCTCTTCCTGGCTTCATTTAAAGACATCACAGACAACAAGGCCAAGGCCATCCCAGAGGGCAAGAGAGAAGGTTAGAGTGTGTGTGTGTGTTTGTGTGTGTTTGTGTGTGTGTGTGTGTGTGTGTGTGTGTGTGTGTGTGTGTGTGTGTGTGTGTACAAGAGTGTTCATCTTAGTGTTGTGTCTGTAGCGTGTTCGTCACAGGAGGTTGGTGCTACCTTAATTGTGGAGGTCGGGCACCTGGTAATGGCCCGACCTCCACAAGTGCGGATGCGGTCGCATTTTCATTACATTTCATTACATTTCATTATAGTACAACGGTTTGATTTGTCTAATCTTAGCAATTTCTTCTTAGCTAGCTACATAGCCGTCATTGTATCAAAGATAATTGCGTAATTATCGTATTTCGTCATCCTAACGTAGTCTACACTGCTATCTGCCCAGCAGCTAGCCAGCTAGCAAACGTCCACCGTCTACCGAATAGCAGCACTGTAGAAACTATTACACTCAACTGAACGACTTGATTAGTGTAGTGTTAGCTAGCTACATAGTTGTCTTTGCTGTCTTCGTATCCAAGATAATTGTGTAGTTTAGAGTGTGTAGTTTTAGAGTGATAATCTTAATTTACCGAGGTTAGCTAGCCAGCTATTTGTCGTCCTTAACGTAGGAGACACTGCTAGCTAGCCAACAGCTAGCCAACGTCTACCGAATAGAACTTCCGCACTCAACAACCGGTCGATTCCGCTTCGCTCCACAGGTAGTATCAAATTTTCATTTCATTTCATTACAGTACAACGGTTTGATTTGTTTGATCGTAGCTAGCTACATAGCTAGCTACATAGCCGTCTTTGTATCAAAGATAATTGTGTAGTCTAGAGCGATTTTCTAGGTTAGCTAGCCAGCTATTGTCGTTCTTTTAACGCAACGTAACGTAATCAACACTGCTAGCTAGCCAGCTAGCCCCGAATAGCAGCACTGTAGAAACTATTACACTCAACGGAACGACTCTGATTAGTGTAGTGTCAACAACGCAGCCACTGCCAGCTAGCCTACAAAGTCAACAACGCAGCCACTGCCAGCTAGCCTACTTCAGCAGTACTGTATCATTTTAATCATTTTAGTCAATAAGATTCTTGCTACGTAAGCTTAACTTTCTGAACATTCGAGACGTGTAGTCCACTTGTCATTCCAATCTCCTTTGCATTAGCGTAGCCTCTTCTGTAGCCTGTCAACTATGTGTCTGTCTATCCCTGTTCTCTCCTCTCTGCACAGACCATACAAACGCTCCGCACCGCGTGGCCGCGCCACCCTAATCTGGTGGTCCCAGCGCACGACCCACGTGGAGTTCCAGGTCTCCGGTAGCCTCTGAACTGCCGATCTGCGGCCAACAAGGCAGAGTTCATCTCAGCCTATGCCGCCCTCCAGTCCCTCGACTTCTTGGCACTGACGGAAACATGGATCACCACAGATAACACTGCTACTCCTACTGCTCTCTCTTCGTCCGCCCACGTGTTCTCGCACACCCCGAGAGCTTCTGGTCAGCGGGGTGGTGGCACCGGGATCCTCATCTCTCCCAAGTGGTCATTTCTCTTTCTCCCTTACCCATCTGTCTATCGCCTCCTTTGAATTCCATGCTGTCACAGTTACCAGCCCTTTCAAGCTTAACATCCTTATAATTTATCGCCCTCCAGGTTCCTCGGAGAGTTCATCAATGAGCTTGATGCCTTGATAAGCTCCTTTCCTGAGGACGGCTCACCTCTCACAGTTCTGGGCGACTTTAACCTCCCCACGTCTACCTTGACTCATTCCTCTCTGCCTCCTTCTTTCCACTCCTCTCCTCTTTGACCTCACCCTCTCACCTTCCCCCTACTCACAAGGCAGGCAATACGCTCGACCTCATCTTTACCAGATGCTGTTCTTCCACTAACCTCATTGCAACTCCCCTCCAAGTCTCCGACCACTACCTTGTATCCTTTTCCTCTCGCTCTCATCCAACACTTCCCACACTGCCCCTACTCGGATGGTATCGCGCCGTCCCAACCTTCGCTCTCTCTCTCCCCGCTACTCTCTCCTCTTCCATCCTATCATCTCTTCCCTCTGCTCAAACCTTCTCCAACCTATCTCCTTATTCTGCCTCCTCAACCCTCCTCTCCTCCCTTTCTGCATCCTTTGACTCTCTATGTCCCCTATCCTCCAGGCCGGCTCGGTCCTCCCCTCCCGCCTCCGTGGCTCGACGACTCATTGCGAGCTCACAGAACAGGGCTCCGGGCAGCCGAGCGGAAATGGAGGAAAACTCGCCTCCCTGCGGACCTGGCATCCTTTCACTCCCTCCTCTCTACATTTTCCTCTTCTGTCTCTGCTGCTAAAGCCACTTTCTACCACTCTAAATTCCAAGCATCTGCCTCTAACCCTAGGAAGCTCTTTGCCACCTTCTCCTCCCTCCTGAATCCTCCTCCCCTCCCCCTCCTCCCCTCTCTGCAGATGACTTGTCAACCATTTTGAAAAGAAGGTCGACGACATCCGATCCTCGCTTGCTAAGTCAAACGACACCGCTGGTTCTGCTCACACTGCCCTACCCTGTGCTCTGACCTCTTTCTCCCTCTCTCTCCAGATGAAATCTCGCGTGCCTTGTGACGGCCGGCCGCCCAACAACCTGCCCGCTTGACCCTATCCTCCTCTCTTCTCCAGACCATTTCCGGAGACCTTCTCCCTTACCTCACCTCGCTCATCAACTCATCCCTGACCGCTGGCTACGTCCCTTCCGTCTTCAAGAGAGCGAGAGTTGCACCCCTTCTGAAAAACCTACACTCGATCCCTCCGATGTCAACAACTACAGACCAGTATCCCTTCTTTCTTTTCTCTCCAAAACCCTTGAACGTGCCGTCCTTGGCCAGCTCTCCCGCTATCTCTCTCAGAATGACCTTCTTGATCCAAATCAGTCAGGTTTCAAGACTAGTCATTCAACTGAGACTGCTCTTCTCTGTATCACGGAGGCGCTCCGCACTGCTAAAGCTAACTCTCTCCTCTGCTCTCATCCTTCTAGACCTATCGGCTGCCTTCGATACTGTGAACCATCAGATCCTCCTCTCCACCCTCTCCGAGTTGGGCATCTCCGGCGCGGCCCACGCTTGGATTGCGTCCTACCTGACAGGTCGCTCCTACCAGGTGGCGTGGCGAGAATCTGTCTCCTCACCACGTGCTCTCACCACTGGTGTCCCCAGGGCTCTGTTCTAGGCCCTCTCCTATTCTCGCTATACACCAAGTCACTTGGCTCTGTCATAACCTCACATGGTCTCTCCTATCATTGCTATGCAGACGACACACAATTAATCTTCTCCTTTCCCCTTCTGATGACCAGGTGGCGAATCGCATCTCTGCATGTCTGGCAGACATATCAGTGTGGATGACGGATCACCACCTCAAGCTGAACCTCGGCAAGACGGAGCTGCTCTTCCTCCCGGGAAGGACTGCCCGTTCCATGATCTCGCCATCACGGTTGACAACTCCATTGTGTCCTCCTCCCAGAGCGCTAAGAACCTTGGCGTGATCCTGGACAACACCCTGTCGTTCTCAACTAACATCAAGGCGGTGGCCCGTTCCTGTAGGTTCATGCTCTACAACATCCGCAGAGTACGACCCTGCCTCACACAGGAAGCGGCGCAGGTCCTAATCCAGGCACTTGTCATCTCCCGTCTGGATTACTGCAACTCGCTGTTGGCTGGGCTCCCCTGCCTGTGCCATTAAACCCCTACAACTCATCCAGAACGCCGCAGCCCGTCTGGTGTTCAACCTTCCCAAGTTCTCTCACGTCACCCCGCTCCTCCGCTCTCTCCACTGGCTTCCAGTTGAAGCTCGCATCCGCTACAAGACCATGGTGCTTGCCTACGGAGCTGTGAGGGGAACGGCACCTCAGTACCTCCAGGCTCTGATCAGGCCCTACACCCAAACAAGGGCACTGCGTTCATCCACCTCTGGCCTGCTCGCCTCCCTACCACTGAGGAAGTACAGTTCCCGCTCAGCCCAGTCAAAACTGTTCGCTGCTCTGGCCCCCCAATGGTGGAACAAACTCCCTCACGACGCCAGGACAGCGGAGTCAATCACCACCTTCCGGAGACACCTGAAACCCCACCTCTTTAAGGAATACCTAGGATAGGATAAAGTAATCCTTCTCACCCCCCTTAAAAGATTTAGATGCACTATTGTAAAGTGGCTGTTCCACTGGATGTCATAAGGTGAATGCACCAATTTGTAAGTCACTCTGGATAAGAGCGTCTGCTAAATGACTTAAATGTAATGTAAATGTAAAATGTGGAATGGTATCAACAACATCAAACACATGGTTTCCATTCCTTTCGCTCCATTCTAACCATTATTATGAGCCATCCTCCCCTCAGCAGCCTCCCCTCGTGTGCGAGTGCATGTGTTTGTGTGTGTGTGTGTGTTGTAATGTGTATCTACAGTCAGTTCCTCCTCTCTTCCCCTCATGCATTTGTGTCGAATTACTTTCATGAATGTAAATAACAACAAAACAAAAACATGTTTATTTTTACTCACATACTTTTTACACAAAGATAAAGGCTGATGATGTGAAAGACAAAAGTGGGGAATAATGACTGTGGATTTGACATATTATTCTACATTAAATCTGCATTCTAATCTCAAACATTTGCATTTGAAAGGTTATCAGCATCTGTACTGAGATAACAGAAAATACAACTCTGCAGAAGGCTGTGTTTCTGTCTGTATTACTAAAGCAATGCACAGGTCATCTCAGTCCAGGGGAAACCCATCTTAACACTCGCTCAACAAGATCTCACGGTTTGACCAATTTGATTTCAGATTCTGACGTTTAACCACGTATCTCCAAACGTCGAATTTCGAAGTGTATATGACACCCTGGGTTGACTCCTGCTCAGCATCAATCCTTTTCCTCAAACGTCACATTTTGATGTTAAGGAGATTCTCCGGTACTTTTGCATACTTTTTAGCCAGTAGTTTTGAAAGTAGCACTCACGAGCCCCCCAAAAATGTACGTACTACGACACATATCTATAGAGATGTGCACCACGTTATTGCTCTCTCTCTCTGCTGTGTCCACTGAGCCGTTGGGTCCACCCTGCAACCTCATTGGATAATGCTGGGCAGGTCTCTTAATGCTGTTCTAGACATCCTCAGGACATGGACAGACGCCCAATTTCGAAGTCAATCTTGAGCGATCTGCCTGCACACGCACACAGACATACACGCACACAGACATACATGCACACACATACACTTACTCAAACAGACACACACATACACACACACACACATTGATAACCCAGTTAGTTCACACTTGGTCTAGCCTTCAGGCAGATTGGACAGGGGAACCCAATCTCTCTGTCGTCCACAACCCCTCCTTCCCTCTCGCCCTCTGTCCCTTTCTCCCTTCTCCCTCTCTCCCTCCCTCCTTCCCACATTTGCTCCATTTTAATTTGTCTCTCTCCCCCTCTCTCTTTCTCTTGCTTTCTCTCTACCTTAGCCTCTTCCAATTTCCCTCTCTTAATTACTTTCTTTCTCTCTCTCTCTCTCTCTCTCTCTCTCTCTCTCTCTCTCTCTCTCTCTCTCTCTCTCTCTCTCACTCTCACTATCTGTCCCTCCCTACCTCCCCATCTCTCCCTACCTACCTCTGTCCCACCCTCCCATCTCTCCCTCCCTCCCTCCCTCCCTCCCTCCCTCCCTCCCTCCCTCCCTCCCTCCCTCCCTCCCTCCCTCCCTCCCTCCCTCCCTACCTACCTCTCTGTCCCCCTTCCCCTCTTCCCATATCTCTCTTTCTTTATCCTACCTATCGCTCACTTTATCTCGGTCTTTCCCTTTAACTCTCCATACCTCCTCCTCTCTCCCCCGCTGTCTGACCTCCCTGGTTGTAAAGTGAGGGGAAATTCATTAGATCAGAAAATAAGTGTATCTCTGTCTCTGTGGTATTACCGTATTCCGTCCCCCAAGGCTCCCTGGCTTTATGGATGAGTTATGTCTGTTCGCCTCGTCTGGGGTCCACACACACACACACACACACACACACACACACACACACACACACACACACACACACACACACACACACACACACACACACACACACGCCTTGCACACTTGCACACACAAACACACACAGACACCACACACACATTATACACTTGATAAGCAGGGTAAAGTTGCCCCTAGACACAGACACTCAGAAGCAGTTATCACCTTGGTTCTGGGGGAAGGACCAGATATTACTGATATCTCCCCAGAGCAACACAGGTGTTTTCTTCTCCTCTAGCAATAAAATGCATACTCTTAATACCTCTGTCCTCTATCAGAGACAAACACACAGGCACAAACACACACATGTACACACGCACGCACTCACACACTTACACATTCACACAGTCATGCCTAGCCCCAACTTCACATCCTCTATAACAAATCAGTAGGCCTTACCAATCCCACCACAGTAGAATAAGACAATTTAAAAATACATATATTATTCAAAACAGTTTTATATAGAGACTCCCACTTTGTCATTGAGGACCAATAGGTTGAGCTGAAAAGTAGAAACGGGGCCATGATTACTTTTTTCTTTAAATTCAGGAAAACGTCTAAATGTTTCTGTGATATGACCCTTCTGTTACACCAGCCAGGTCACCCGTGATACAAGTCAGTTTTCAACGTCTTTCCATGTCTGAGGATGTTGGGAGATGATGTGGAAACCAGCCACTAGGGGCAACAGTGAGCACTGTTAACTTCAAATATGTTTCTGTTTTGCTAGGGTGTTGTGGATGGCGATCACTGATGGACGTAAGCATCAGTATTCAAGTTTGAATCGAGCGTTAGAAAGTTGTTTTTGATATTTCTGTTTTAAGCCTAACCCAAACTTAACCCTTACCTTAACCATTCAGAGTTAATACCTTAACCATTCAGAGTTAATACCTTAACCATTCAGAGTTAATACCTTAACCATTCAGAGTTAATACCTTAACCATTCAGAGTTAATACCTTAACCATTCAGAGTTAATACCTTAACCATTCAGAGTTAATGCCTTAACCATTCAGAGTTAATACCTTAACCATTCAGAGTTAATACCTTAACCATTCAGAGTTAATGCCTTAACTTAACCATTCAGAGTTAATACCTTAACCATTCAGAGTTAATACCTTAACCATTCAGAGTTAATACCTTACCTTAACCATTCAGAGTTAATACCTAAACCATTCAGAGTTAATGCCTTAACCATTCAGAGTTAATTCCTTACCTTAACCATCCAGAGTTAATGCCTTACCTTAACCATTCAGAGTTAATGCCTTACCTTAACCATTCAGAGTTAATGCCTTAACTTAACCATTCAGAGTTAATACCTTAACCATTCAGAGTTAATGCCTTAACTTAACCATTCAGAGTTAATACCTTAACCATTCAGAGTTAATGCCTTAACTTAACCATTCAGAGTTAATACCTTAACCATTCAGAGTTACTGCCTTAACTTAACCATTCAGAGTTAAGTTAGAACAGGGCTCCGGGCAGCCGAGCGGAAATGGAGGAAAACTCGCCTCCCTGCGGACCTGGCATCCTTTCACTCCCTCCTCTCTACATTTTCCTCTTCTGTCTCTGCTGCTAAAGCCACTTTCTACCACTCTAAATTCCAAGCATCTGCCTCTAACCCTAGGAAGCTCTTTGCCACCTTCTCCTCCCTCCTGAATCCTCCTCCCCTCCCCCTCCTCCCTCTCTGCAGATGACTTCGTCAACCATTTTGAAAAGAAGGTCGACGACATCCGATCCTCGTTTGCTAAGTCAAACGACACCGCTGGTTCTGCTCACACTGCCCTACCCTGTGCTCTGACCTCTTTCTCCCCTCTCTCTCCAGATGAAATCTCGCGTCTTGTGACGGCCGGCCGCCCAACAACCTGCCCGCTTGACCCTATCCCCTCCTCTCTTCTCCAGACCATTTCCGGAGACCTTCTCCCTTACCTCACCTCGCTCATCAACTCATCCCTGACCGCTGGCTACGTCCCTTCCGTCTTCAAGAGAGCGAGAGTTGCACCCCTTCTGAAAAAACCTACACTCGATCCCTCCGATGTCAACAACTACAGACCAGTATCCCTTCTTTCTTTTCTCTCCAAAACTCTCGAACGTGCCGTCCTTGGCCAGCTCTCCCGCTATCTCTCTCAGAATGACCTTCTTGATCCAAATCAGTCAGGTTTCAAGACTAGTCATTCAACTGAGACTGCTCTTCTCTGTATCACGGAGGCGCTCCGCACTGCTAAAGCTAACTCTCTCCTCTGCTCTCATCCTTCTAGACCTATCGGCTGCCTTCGATACTGTGAACCATCAGATCCTCCTCTCCACCCTCTCCGAGTTGGGCATCTCCGGCGCGGCCCACGCTTGGATTGCGTCCTACCTGACAGGTCGCTCCTACCAGGTGCCGTGGCGAGAATCTGTCTCCTCACCACGCGCTGTCACCACTGGCGTCCCCCAGGGCTCTGTTCTAGGCCCTCTCCTATTCTCGCTATACACCAAGTCACTTGGCTCTGTCATAACCTCACATGGTCTCTCCTATCATTGCTATGCAGACGACACACAATTAATCTTCTCCTTTCCCCCTTCTGATGACCAGGTGGCGAATCGCATCTCTGCATGTCTGGCAGACATATCAGTGTGGATGACGGATCACCACCTCAAGCTGAACCTCGGCAAGACGGAGCTGCTCTTCCTCCCGGGAAGGACTGCCCGTTCCATGATCTCGCCATCACGGTTGACAACTCCATTGTGTCCTCCTCCCAGAGCGCTAAGAACCTTGGCGTGATCCTGGACAACACCCTGTCGTTCTCAACTAACATCAAGGCGGTGGCCCGTTCCTGTAGGTTCATGCTCTACAACATCCGTAGAGTACGACCCTGCCTCACACAGGAAGCGGCGCAGGTCCTAATCCAGGCACTTGTCATCTCCCGTCTGGATTACTGCAACTCGCTGTTGGCTGGGCTCCCTGCCTGTGCCATTAAACCCCTACAACTCATCCAGAACGCCGCAGCCCGTCTGGTGTTCAACCTTCCCAAGTTCTCTCACGTCACCCCGCTCCTCCGCTCCCTCCACTGGCTTCCAGTTGAAGCTCGCATCCGCTACAAGACCATGGTGCTTGCCTACGGAGCTGTGAGGGGAACGGCACCTCAGTACCTCCAGGCTCTGATCAGGCCCTACACCCAAACAAGGGCACTGCGTTCATCCACCTCTGGCCTGCTCGCCTCCCTACCACTGAGGAAGTACAGTTCCCGCTCAGCCCAGTCAAAACTGTTCGCTGCTCTGGCCCCCCAATGGTGGAACAAACTCCCTCACGACGCCAGGACAGCGGAGTCAATCACCACCTTCCGGGGAGACACCTGAAACCCCACCTCTTTAAGGAATACCTAGGATAGGATAAAGTAATCCTTCTCACCCCCTTAAAAGATTTAGATGCACTATTGTAAAGTGGCTGTTCCACTGGATGTCATAAGGTGAACGCACCAATTTGTAAGTCGCTCTGGATAAGAGCGTCTGCTAAATGACTTAAATGCCTTAACTTAACCATTCAGAGTTAATGCCTTAACTTAACCATTCAGAGTTAATACCTTAACCATTCAGAGTTAATGCCTTAACCATTCAGAGTTAATTCCTTACCTTAACCATTCAGAGTTAATACCTTAACCATTCAGAGTTAATGCCTTAACCATTCAGAGTTAACTCCTTACCTTAACCATTCAGAGTTAATTCCTTACCTTAACCATTCAGAGTTAATGCCTTACCTTAACCATTCAGAGTTATTGACTTACCTTTAAGATTTTGCAGTTCATGCTTAAACTTAACGTTAAACACTTTGAAATTAGAGGTTTGGAATAACTTAGAAATTTGAAGTTTGAGAAGATGATGACTCTTATTGTGATGTGAGACTGTGAGCGCTGGTGGGTTACATATTAATTGTCACTTTAACTAGTGTTGATATTAAGCATTTCATCCAAACATCATTATTTTCCCCTCATTTTTTCTCTTCATTTTTCTATGAGCTTTTCCAGAGGACCATGTAGTTTGATTGTATAGTAATACAGTCTGTCTGTGTGCATGCCTGCGTCTGTACATGTTTTTGTGTTTGCAGAGCGCCGACAAGGGGGTCTGAAAACTGGCTCTTCATTCAGTTCGACTCGTCTGCGGAGCAGTACTGTACTCTACCACATCTCTGGTCACCTCCACAGCAAAGACAACAAGAAGAGGAAGAAGAGCAAGATCAAACTCAACAAGGTAAGACACACCCTAACAACCAACACTACATCTTAACAACCAACACTACACACCCTAAAACACTACACACGATAACAACCAACACTACACACCCTAACAACCAACACTACACACCCTAACAACCAACACTACACACCCTAACAAACAACACTACACACCCTAACAACCAACACTACACACCCTAACAACCAACACTACACACCCTAACAACCAACACTACACACCCTAACAACCAACACTACACACCCTAACAACCAACACTACACACCCTAACAACCAACACTACACACCCTAACAAACAACACAACACAACATACCCTAACAACCAACACAACACACCATAACAACCAACACAACACACCATAACAACCAACACAACACACCATAACAACCAACACTACACACGATAACAACCAACACAACACACCATAACAACCAACACTATAAACACCACACCATAAACACTACACACCCTAACAACCAACATTCAGATGGAGCCGGAGAAGAAGGCTGACGTTTAACGTGTCCCTAACCGATTGTGTTTTTTGTTTGTTTCTTTACATTGTTTGTAACTTATTTTGCAACTTATTTTGAACATAATGTTGCTGCTACTATCTCTTATGACCGAAAACATCAGAACTGGACATCAGAATAGCGATTACTCACCACGAACTAGCAAAATCCTTTTTGTACTTTAACGAGTCCGACGTGAATGATATACTGCTTTCCCGTTAACAGGCCCAGATCCCCGTAATTTGCGTGAAGAGAAGGTAGAGAAAAAGGAGCCGGAGGGCGGGCTGCCTTGTGAGAATTCGTAGGCGATCAAATAAACCCCCACTTCCTTCCATTCTGCTAGGAAACGTGCAACCTTTGGAAAATAAAATTGATGACCTACACGGAAGATTAAACTACCAACGGAACATTCAAAACTGTAATATCTTATGCTTCACGGAGTCGTGACTGAACAACGACATTATCAACATACAGCTGGCTGCCTCCCGGGTGGCGCAGTGGTTAAGGGCGCTTTACTGCAGCGCCAGCTGTGCCATCAGAGTCCCTGGGTTCGCGCCCAGGCTCTGTCGTAACCGGCCGCGACCGGGAGGTCCGTGGGGCGACGCACAATTGGCCTAGCGTCGTCCGGGTTAGGAAGGGCTTGGTCGGTAGGGATGTCCTTGTCTCATCGCGCACCAGCGACTCCTGTGGCGGGCCGGGCGCAGTGCGAGCTAACCAAGGTTGCCAGGTGCATGGTGTACCCTCCGACACATTGGTGCGGCTGGCTTCCAGGTTGGATGCGCGCTGTGTTAAGAAGCAGTACGGCTGGTTGGGTTGTGTATCGCAGGACGCATGACTTTCAACCTTCGTCTCTCCCGAGCCCGTACGGGAGTTGTAGCGATGAGACAAGATAGTAGCTACTACAACATTTGGATACCACGAAATTGGGGAGAAAAAGGGGTAAAAATAAATAAAAATAAAAATAAAAACATACAGCTGGCTGGTTATACGTTGTACCGGAAGGATAGAACAGCGGCGTCTGGTAAGACAAGGGGCGTATGTATTTTTGTAACCAACAGCTGGTGCATGATATCAAAGGAAGTCTCTAGGTTTTGCTTGCATGAGGTATCGTATCTCATGATAAGCTGTAGACCACACTATCTACCTATAGAGTTTTCATCTGTATTTTTCGTAGCTGTCTACATACCACCACAGGCTGAAGCTGACACTAAGACCGCACTCAATGAGCTGTATTCCACAATAAGCAAACAGGAAAATGATCACCCAGAGGGGGCGCTCCTAGTGGCAGGGGACTTTAATGGGGAACTTAATTTTTTTTAAACAAATTTCTATCAGCATGTTAAATGTGCAACCAGAGTGAAAAGAACTCTGGAACACCTTTACTCCACACACAGAGACGCTTACAAAGCTCTCCCTCGCCATCCATTTGGCAAATCTGACCATAATTCTATCCTCCTGATTCCTGTTCCAAACAAAAATTAAAGCAGGAATCACTAGTGACTCGATCAGTAAAAAATGGGTCAGATGAAGCAGATACTAAGCTACAGGACTGTTCTGCTAGCACAGACTGGAATATGTTCCGGGATTCCTCCGATGGCATTGAGGAGTACACCACATCAGTCATTGGCTGCATCAATAAATGCATCGATGACGTCGTCCCCACAGTAACCATACATACATACCCCAACCAGAAGCCATGGAGGAGCGGGAAGGAGCGGGAAGCTTAGAATAAATCCCACTATCCCCTCCGACGAATCATCAAACATGAAAAGCGTCAATACAAGATTAAGAACGAATCATATTACGCCGGTTATGACGCTCGTCGGATGTGTCAGGGCTTGCAAACCATTACAGACTACAAAGAGAAGCACAGCCAAGAGCTGCCCAGTGACACGAGCCTACCAGATGAGCTAAACTACTTCTATGCTCGCTTCGAGGCTAATAACACTGAAACAGGCATGAGAGCACCAGATGTTCCTGAAGACTGTGTGATCACACTCTCTGCAGCTGATGTGAGTAAGACCTTCAAACAGGTCAACGTTCACAAGGCCGCAGGGCCAGATGGATTACCAGGACGTGTACTGCGAGCATGCGCTGATCAACTGGCATGTGTCTTCACTGACATTTTCAACCTCTCCCTGTCCGAGTCTGTAATACCAACATATTTTAAGCAGACCACCATAGCTCCTGTGCCCAAGAACACTAACGTAACCTGCCTAAATGACTACCAACCCATAGCGCTCACGTCTGTAGCCATGAAGTGCTTTGAAAGGCTGGTCATGGCTCACATCAACACCCTTGATGTGAGAAATCTCTATTGCAATCCACACTGCCCTTTCCCACCTGGACAAAAGGAACACCTATGTGAGAATGCTGTTCATTGACTACAGCTCAGCGTTCACCACCATAGTCCTCAAAGCTCATAAATAGCTATGGACCCTGGGACTAAACACCTCCCTCTGCAACTGGATCCTGGACTTCCTGATGGGCCGCCCCGAGATGGTAAGGGTAGGCAGCAACACATCCGTCACTCTGATCCTCAACATGGGGGCCCCTCAGGGGTGCGTGCTCAGTCCCCTCCTGTACTCCCTGTTCATTCATGAGTGCACGGCCAAGCACGATTCCAACACCATCATGAGGTTTGCCGATGACACAACAGTGGTACGCCTGATCACCAACAATGACGAGACAGCCTATATGGAGGAGGTCAGAGACCTGGTCGTGTGGTGCCAGGACAACAACCTCCCCCTCAACGTGGTCAAGACAAAGGAGATGATTGTGGACTACAGGAAAAGAGGACAGTGCACGCCCCCATTCTCATCGACGGGGCTGCAGTGGAGCAGGTTGAGAGCTTCAAGTTCCTTGGTGTCCACATCACCAACAAACTAACATGGTCCAAGCACACCAAGACAATCGTGAAGAGGGCTCGACAAAACCTATTCGCCCTCAGATTTGGCATGGGTCCTGAGGTCCTCAAAAGGTTCTACAGCTGCACCATCGAGAGCAACCTGACTGGTTGCATCACTGCCTCGTATGGCAACTGCTCGGCCTCCGACCGCAAGGCACTACAGAGGGTAGTGCATACGACCCAATTCATCACTGGGGCCAAGCTTCCTGCCATCCAGGACCTCTATACCAGGCGGTGTCAGAGGAAGGCCCTAAAATTTGTCAAAGACTCCAGCCACCCTAGACATAGACTGTTCTCTCTGCAACCACATGGCAAGGGGTACCGGAGCGCCAAGTCTCGATCCAAGAGGCTTCTAAACAGCTTCTACCCCCAAGCCATGAGACTCTTGAACATCTAGTCTGTAATTTCTACATCAATTTTTTAAAACTTTTGAATAAATTATATTCCGTATAGCTCTTGATTATTGAAGAATATAACTTATAAATCCCTCATGTGCTTAGTTCAACTGTCGTACCATGTATCACATTAGAACCCCAAATATAAGCTTGTTTTATTCCATTGTCTGTAAAATGGACTATGTGTAGCTTCGAAACATGGTTCAAACTGTCATTTTGATCTGATGCATGGTCAGTCCTGGTATCCATAGATCTGTCTATGAATAGTTACATTTCTCCAGCCCCATCCCTTAGCTGTTAACCAAAACATTAGCGGGTTGACCACTCTATTTTTGTTTGAACTGCAGATTTCCTTTTTAAAGATCTGTCTTTTAGATATTCTTCCTATCTCCTTTGATTAATAAACATGTTTTTTATAACAACCCTAACTCGCCAACAAGCATATACTTTACTCAGACAGTTTTCTTTGGATCCCAAATGTATTATGGACTCCCCTTTCTACTTCCATCTCCTTTCATACAATCAAAATGTGTTCCCCTCTACTTTCACCCAATCAGAATATGTTCCCCTCTACTTTCATCCAATCAGAATGTGTTCCCTTCTACTTTCCTCCAATCAGAATGTTTTTCCCCTCTCCTTTCATCCAATCAGAATGTGTTTGGGGACCCCCCTGCTCTGCCAGAGTACAAGGTGGCGGACGCCAAGAAGTCCAAGTTCATCTTGCTTCACTTCAGCACCTTCAAGGCGGGTTGGGATTGGCTGATCCTGCTGGCCACCTTCTACGTTGCCGTGACAGTGCCCTACAACGTCTGCTTCATCGGAGACGATGACCTCACCAGGAGCACTACAGTCAGCGACATCGCTGTGGAGATACTCTTTATTATAGGTATAAGGGAGGGTCATATGTGTGTATGGGAGGGGGTTACGTGGCATGGGGTTAGGCTTATGGTTGGGTTGGGGTTAGGGTTAGGGTTAGGGCTAAGGTTAGGCTTTGGTTAGGGACAGTGTTAGGGTCAGTGAAAGGGTTAAGGTTAGGGACAGTGTGTATAGTTTGTTGTCCAGCAGCTCAGTAACCTCAGTTACACTGATAGTGTATTTGTGTGTACTGTTACGTTCCCGAAGGACAAACTCAAAATGTCACCGCTCACAGAAAAGGGAACTAATAAAAAGTAACTTCGACAACAAAGACAAAACAGAAAGGGGTTCATAATTGGTTGAAAGACACCCATGAAAGTTGGAAAGTAACTGATAAGGGCTTCTTAAAGCCCAATACATTTGCATCAGAGGAAAAACTAAAGGAAATCAACTCACACCGATTTAGGATAGGGAGTAAAACGAATATGAATCAAAACAAATAAAACTCAGATGTATTTTTGGCTAACTAAAGTGGAAGCACTAACATGAGGTGTAGCTCTCCCAACGTTGCCTCTTCCTGATACACTGTAGGTCTTAAATGCCAGTTGGGCCAGCTCAGGTGAAACATATCCTCACTAACGAGGTGTCTCCAATCAGTGTGTTTAAACTAACGTGCTAACCAACCTCAAAATGGATAGAGAATCCAAAACAGTACTTATTACATTATCTGATAGTAAATCATGGATCTGTAACCTTACACCCACCACTCTCTCCCTCCCTCCCTCTCTATCTCTATCTCTCTCTCTCTCCCTCTCCCTCCCTCCCTCTATCTCTCTCTCTCCCTCCCTCTCTCCCTCTATCTCTCTCTCTCCCTCCCTCCCTCTATCTCTCTCTCTCCCGCTCCCTCCCTCTCTCCCTCTATCTCTCTCTCTCCCTCCCTCTATCTCGCTCTCTCTCTCTCCCTCCCTCCCTCTCTATCTCTATCTCTCTCTCTCCCTCCCTCTATCTCTCCCTCTCTATCTCTCCCTCCCTCTATCTCGCTCTCTCTCCCTCTTTTCCTCCCAGACATTGTGTTCAGTTTCCGTACCACTTACGTGAGTAAGTCTGGTCAAGTGATTTTCAGTGCGCGGTTGATCTGCATCCACTACATGACCACGTGGTTCATCATTGACCTGGTCGCCGCGCTGCCCTTTGACCTCCTCTATGCCTTCAAAGTCAGCGTGGTGAGTTTTCTGATTGGTTGAAATCACTGTGATGCTGGGTGGTGTATTGTCATTAATTTAAAGAGGGAATTAAATGTTTTAGAAAGCAGGGGTGAGTTTTTTTTTTGCCAAATCACTGAAGAATACATATTAAAACCATTACATTTGCAAGGACTAGATTGGGTTTTAATACAGTACTGTATCTAGCCATTGTATCTGCCAAGCACATTCCATCTCACATTTGTTATGGGATCAATATCTAAAGTAATCCTAGACTTGGCGCTCCGGTACCGCTTGCCATGCGATAGCATAGAGAACAGCCTATGACTGGGGTGGCTGGAGTCTTTGACAATTTTTAGGGCCTTCCTCTGACACAGCCTTGTGTAGAGGTCCTGGACGGCAGGCAGCAGCTTAGCCCCAGTGATGTACTGGGCCGTACACACTACCCTCTGTGGCCAATATACCACAGCTAAGGGGCTGTTCTTACGCACAATGCAATGTGCAATTCCTGGATATAGCCCTTAGCCGTCATATTTTGGCCACATACCAAAAACCCCAGAGGTGCCTTATTGCTATTATAAACTGGTTATCAACGTAATAAATAAATGTTTTGTCATACCTGTGGTATACGGTCTGATATACCACAGCTTTCGGCCAATCAGCATCTAGGGCTCGAACCACCGAGTTTATAGCTGTTTTAAAGCAGTGTCTCTTGATTGATTGGTAATATCTAATACAATAGTATTGTATTGTATTTACAGTACCTGGGCTGAGACACAACTGGCATTTGAAAAGAATGGATATTGTATTTACAGTTCCCGAGCTGAGACACAAGTGGCATTTGAAAAGAATGGATAGCATTGATTACTTTATAACACAGAGGAACTGGTGGTTTTCCCACACGTGTTTCTGTGTATTGATTTCATAAACAGCACAAGGGAAACAGCTCCATCACATTGTGCCATCAGAGCCTTTACTGTTCTAGTATAATAATACACTATATATACAAAGGTATGTGGACACCCCTTCAAATGAGTGGATCTGGCTATTTCAGCCACACCTGTTACTGACAGGTGTATGAAATGGAGCACACAGCCATGCATTCTCCAAAGACAAACATTGGCAGTAGAATGGCCTTACTGAAGTGCTTAGGGACTTTTGATGTGGCACCGTCATAGGATGCCACCATTCCAACAAGTCAGTTTGTGAAATTTCTGGCCTGCTAGAGCTACCCCAGTCAACTGTAAGTGTTGTTATTGTGACGTGGAAACGTCTAGGTGTGGGGCTGTTTTTGATGGTTCGGGCTAGGCTCCATAGTTGCAGTGAAGGGAAATCTTAACGCTACAGCATACAATGACATTCTAGACGATTCTGTGCTTCCAACTTTGTGGCAACAGTTTCGGGAAGGTCCTTTCCTGTTTCAGCATGACAATGTCCCCATGCACAAAGCGAGGTCCATACAGAAATAGTTTGTCGAAATCATTGTGGAAGAACTTGACTGGCCTGCACCGAGCCCTGACCTCAACCTCATCGAACACCTTTGGGATGAATTGGAACGCTGACTGTGAGCCAGGCTTAATCGACCAACATCAGTGCCCAACGTCTCTAATGTCCTTGTGGCTGAATGGAAGCAAGTCCCCGCAGCAATGTTCCAACACAGTGGAAAGCTTTCCCAGAAGAGTGGAGGCATTTATAGCTGCAAAGGGGGGGCCGACTCCATATTAATGCCCATGATTTTGGAATGAGATGTTCGACGAGCAGGTATCCATGGTTCCGTTGAGAATAGTTGTATGGCAAAACTGCAGATATTTAGCAAATTAGAACAATTTCAGCAATTGAATGATGTTACCCAATTTGAAACGCTGCTCTCTGTGGCTGGGGATCAGGAAGAATCAGTCTCTGGTCAGATAGGTCTCTTCTCTACTTTGGATCCACTAAATTGAATCAAATTGAACTAATATATTGGACACATACACACACACATTAACGCATAATCAATCACTCATCACAGAGAATAACTGGAACAACCTGTGTGATTCTTTATAACATCATATGACAGCAGGAAATCAACAATGGAATCGCGCTGTGACTAATTGAGACTGGGTCAGGATGGTGAGAGAGGAGAAAAAGAGGGAGAAGATACATGAAAACATAATGAAAAGAGCGAACACAAGAGAAAGAGAGATTTTTTATTTTTATTTTACTAGGCAAGTCAGTTAAGAACAAATTCTTATTTTCAATGACGGCCTAGGAACAGTGGGTTAACTGCCTGTTCAGGGGCAGAACGACAGATTTGTACCTTGTCAGCTAGGGGATTTGAACTTGCAACCTTTCGGTTACTAGTCCAACGCTCTAACCACTAGGCTACCCTGCCGCCCCATATAGAGGGAGAGAGAAAGGGGGGAGAAAATACATAGACAACGAGAGAGTAAATAATACAAGAGTAAATCATAAAAGAGTGAGAAAGGGAATGGTAAAGGTGAGATGGAGAGAGAGTGGATAGAAATGGTGACAAGACAAAGAGACAGAGATCAAGAGAGAGAGAAGGAGAGAGGGAGAGAGAGGGAGAGAGGGAGAGAGAGGGAGAGAAAGGGAGAGAGGGAGAGAAAGGGAGAGAGGGAGAGGAAGGGAGAGAAAGGGAGAGAGGGAGAGAGGGAGAATGACAGGGAGAGAAGGAGAGAGGGAGAGAAAGGGAGAGAGGGAGAGAAAGGGATATAGAGAGAAGGAGAGAGGGAGAGAAAGGGAGAGAGAGAGGGAGAGAGAGAGAGAGAGAAGGAGAGAGGGAGAGAGGGAGAATGACAGGGAGAGAAGGAGAGAGGGAGAGAAAGGGAGAAAGGGAGAGAGGGAGAGAAAGGGAGAGAAAGGGAGAGAGAGAGAGAAGGAGAGAAGGAGAGAGGGAGAGAGGGAGAGAAAGGGAGAGAGAGAGAGAGAGGGAGAGAAAGGGAGAGAGAGAGGGAGAGAGAGAGAGAGAAGGAGAGAGGGAGAGAGGGAGAATGACAGGGTGCTCAAGTGCTCCGGGCGTAAGCACTGCTTGGTTCCAGACTCTATTAGTGAAAATACCATGGTGTCCCAGAGGACACTGGTTTGAGCATGCAGCCACCGGGGCCGGTGGGGGCGATGCCAGGGGAGCCCAGCCACGCAGGGTAATTGTCGAGTGTCTGGAGTGATGTCCCTGCTAAGGCTGTAGGCCATATTTCACTAGAATGAGACAAGGGGTCCCTGTGCTGACTCTCCCTTTCTGTCTCTCTCATTCTCATTCAGTTTCTCCATGTTCACTCTCTTCCCTTTGACCTCTGTTGTTTTCCTTTCTGTTTCTTTTTCCATCTTCTCCTCACAGTACCTCCACTCGCTCTTCCTCTCTCACTCTATTTCTCTCTCTCTCTTCCTCTCTCACTCTATTTCTCACTCTATTTATCTCTCTCTCTTCCTCTCACTCTATTTATCTCTCTCTCTTCCTCTCTCACTCTATTTCTCTCACTCTAATTATCTCTCTCTCTTCCTCTCACTCTATTTCTCTCTCTCTCTTCCTCTCACTCTATTTCTCTCTCTCTCTTCCTCTCTCACTCTATTTCTCTCTCTCTCTTCCTCTCACTCTATTTCTCTCTCTCTCTTCCTCTCTCACTCTATTTCTATCTCTCTTCCTCTCTCACTCTATTTCTCTCTCTCTCTCTCTTTCTCTCTCTCTCTCCATAAGTAGTACAATATTTGTATTCTCAATTTCCATTCTCTGTAACCCAGTACTAAAGCAGGGATAGAAGTCAGGTGCATCTATCCCAGATGCATCTCATGTAGAATGGCGACACAGAGGAAGATCCTATAGAACACTCTTGGAACAAAGGGTTCCAAAAGGATTCTTCAGCTGTCCCCATATGAGAACCCTTTTCGGTTCCAGGTAGAACCCTTTTCTATTCCATGTAGAACCCTCTGTGGAAAGGGTTCTAGATGGAACCAAAAAGGGTTCTTCAAAGGGTTCTCTAATCGAGACAGTCGAAGAACCCTTTTAGTTTCTGGATAGTACCTTTTTTTTCTAAGAGTATATTAACTACGGTTAACCACTTAAAATTCCTAATCTACTGTATACAACAATGACTTATATCCAACACTATGACACTCAGAAGGTCAAAGTGCCATTATAATCCTATAATGGTTATCGTGAGAATGGAAGGGATCACTGTCGCTACCTTGCTCTCCAACCAACATGCATAAATTTAGGAGCAAAGGAGATTCAGACACTCTTGGAAGACTACAGAATGAAATTAAAAAAGCTTATTGTTAAAAGTACAAGAGATTTAACAATAAAGACTTATTATTTAATTCCATTGTCTTCCAAGAGTTTCTAGTGGGTATGATGTCATCGTGTCACTGAGGCCATTGGCAGTTCATCTCTTTATTAATACTTGATTGCTGGGATGATTGACTCTTATGAATTCTGTCTTCAGTTGGCACTAGAGGGATGGTTGATATGTGAATGTCCCAGTTGCACAGTTCGCAGCATGGTTTCCTCATTGTCTTAATCTTCTGTGGCTAATACAAAACAAACATTGTGTGGAATCAGTGGGAGGATGGCCTTCTCTGATTGGGTCGTTGAGCTGGGGGTGTGGCTGGAGGGAGAGCGATAATGATTGTTACAGCACTACCTTGGAAACAGTGGTGGGAAAAGCCATAGTTATGAAATGGTAATTGTACACCTGACAACGAGAAATTTAAGATGGAAGAACAAAATGAAGAATAAGTTGGATATAGAAGGTAGTGAGAGTGTTGGTGGTGAGAGATGTACACATCTATCAGGGCTCAGGCTAAGACCCGGAGGCAGATACGAGTCTCAGAGTTTATTTCAGTACAAGTGGCAGGCAAATCGGTAGGTCAAGGCAGGCAAAGAGTCATAATCCAAATCAAAGTCAGGCAGGGTCAGGACGGCAGGCAGGCAGGGTCAGGGCGGCAGGGTCAGGGCGGCAGGCAGGGTCAGGGCGGCAGGCGGGCAGGGTCAGTGCGGCAGGCGGGCAGGGTCAGTGCGGCAGGCGGGCAGGGTCAGTGCGGCAGGCGGGCAGGGTCAGGGCGGCAGGCGGGCAGGGCGGCAGGCGGGCAGGGTCAGGGCGGCAGGGTCAGGGCGGCAGGCAGGCAGGCTCAGGGCGGCAGGCAGGCAGGCTCAGGGCGGCAGGCAGGCAGGGTCAGGGCGGCAGGCAGGCAGGGTCAGGGCGGCAGGCAGGCAGGGTCAGGGGCGGCAGGCAGGCAGGGCGGCAGGCAGGGTCAGGGCGGCAGGCAGGCAGGGTCAGGGCGGCAGGCAGGCAGGGTCAGGGCGGCAGGCAGGCAGGGTCAGGACGGCAGGCAGGCAGGGTCAGGGCGGCAGGCAGGGTCAGGGCGGCAGACAGGCAGGGTCAGGGCGGCAGGCAGGCAGGGTCAGGGCGGCAGGCAGGCAGGGTCAGGGCGGCAGGCAGGCAGGGTCAGGGCGGCAGGCAGGGTCAGGGCAGCAGGCAGGCAGGGTCAGGGCGGCAGGCAGGCAGGGTCAGGGCAGCAGGCAGGCAGGGTCAGGGCAGCAGGCAGGCAGGGTCAGGGCAGCAGGCAGGGTCAGGAAAGGCACAAAGGCCAAAACTGGGATGACTAGACTAAGCAACAAAAAGATTGCACACAGGGAACACACTGGTAGGACTTGACGGGACAAGACAAACTGGCAACAGACCAACAGAAAATACAGGTATAAATATACATGAGGTAATTGGAGACACCTGGAGGGGGTGGAGACAATCACAAGACAGGTGAAACAGATCATGGTGTGACAAAAAATCACCTGCGTTTGGAGTTATGTGACACCATCTCTCTCTCTCTCTCTCTCTCTCTCTCTCTCTCTCTCTCTCTATAGATAATGAACAAAAGTGAAATAAACAATATAAAATGAACAGTATACATTACACTCACAAAAGTTCAAAAGGAATAGAGTCATTTCAAATGTCATATAATGTATATATACAGTGGTGTAACGACATGCAAAATAAATAAACAAATATAGTTTACTAATACTGGTTGTCCTTTCCTTGTGGCAACAGGTGACACATCTTGCTGCTGTGGTATTTCACCCAGTAGATATGGGAGTTTATCAAAATTGGATTTGTTTTTCAATTCTTTGTGGGTCTGTGTAATCTGAGGGAAATACGTGTCTCTAATACTGCCATACATTTGGCAGGTTAAGAAGTGGAGCTCAGTTTCCACCTCGTTTTGTGGGCATTGTGCACATATCATGACTTCTCTTAAGAGCCAGGTCTGCCTACGGTGGCCACTCTCAATAGCAAGGCTTTGCTCATTGAGTCTGTGCATAGTCAAAGCTTTCCTTAATTTTGGGTCAGTCACAGTGGTTAGGTATTCTGCTTAGGGCCAAAGAGCATTTTCGTTTACTCAATTTTTTGTAAATTCATTCCAATGTGTCAATATGTTTTTGTTTTCTCATGATTTGGTTGGTTCTAATTGTGTTGCTGTCCTGGGACTCTGTGGGGTCTGTTTGTGTTTGTAAACAGAGCCCCAGGACCAGCTTGCTTAGGGGACTCTTCTCCAGGTTAATGTCTCTGTAGGTAATGGCTTTGTTATAGAAGATTTGAGAATCGCTTCCTTTCAGGTGGATGTAGAATTGAAAGTCTCTTTTCTGGATTTTGATAATTATGGGGTATCAGCCTAATTCTGCTCTGCATGCATTATTTGGTGTTTTACATTGTACACAGAGGATGTTTTTGAAGAATTCTGCATACAGAGTCTAATTAGCATGTCAAATGTTCCTTTTGAGGGCGTAGAAGGCCCTTCTTGCCTTGTCTCTCAGATCGTTCACAGCTTTGTGGAAGTTACCTGTGCCCTGATGTTTAGGCAAAGATATATATTGTTTTTGTGTGCTCTAAGGAAATTTGTCTAGATGGAATTTGTATTTAAGGTCCTGGCAACTGGACATTTTTTGGAACACCATTATTTTTGTACTACTGAGATTTCCTGTCAGGGCCCAGGTCTGACAGAATCTGTGCAGAAGATCTAGGTGCTGCTGTAGACCTTCCTTGGTTGGGGACAGAAGAACCAAATCATCAGCAAACAGTAGACATTTGACTTCAGATAGTAGGGTGACTATTCTAGTGCCCTCGCCAATTCGTTGATTTATATGTTGAAGAGTTTGGGGCTAAAGCTGCATCCCTGTCTCACCCCTCGGCCCTGTGGAAAGTAATGTGAATGTTTTTTGCCAATTTTAACCGCACACTTGTTGTTTGTGTACATGGATTTTATAATGTTGTATGTTTTCCCCCCAACACTGCTTTCTATCAATTTGTATTGCAGACCCTCATGCCAAATTGAGTCAAAAGTTTTTTTGAAGTCAACAAAGCATGAGAAGACTTTGCCTTTGTTTTGGTTTGTTTGTTTGTCAGTTAAGGTGTGCAGGGTGTGAATACATGGTCTGTCGTACGATAATTTGGAAAATACCCAATTTGACATTTCCTCAGTACATTGTTTTCACTGAGGAAATGTACGAGTCTGCTGTTAATGATAATGCAGAGGATTTTCCCAAGGCTACTGTTGAAGTTATTGGGGTCAAATTTGTCTCCACTTTTGTGAATTGGGGTGATCAGTTCTTGGTTCCAAATATTGGGGCGCCAGAGCTGAGGATGATGTTAAAGAGTTTAAGTATAGCCAATTGGAATTTGTGGTCTGAATATTTGATCATTTCATTGAGGATACCATCAACACCACAGGCCTTTTTGGGTTGGAGGCTTTGTATTTTCTCCTGTAGTTCATTCAACGTAATTGGAGATTCTAGTGTGTTCTGGTAGTCTTTAATAGTTGATTCTAAGATTTTGTATTTGATAATGTATATGTTTTTGCTGTTTGTTCTTTGTTATAGAGCCAAAAAGATTGGAGAAGTGGTTTACCCATAAATCTCCATTTCTCCGTTTTCAAATCAAATGTTGTAGTCACATGCGCCGAATACAACAGGTAGACCTTACAGTGAAATGCTTACTTACGAGCCCCTGACCAACAATGCAGTTAAAACAATTACGGATAAGACAAAGAAATAAAAGAAACAAGTAATTAAAGAGCAGCAGTAAAATAACAATAGCGAGTCTATATACAGGGTGGTACCGGTACAGAGTCAATTTGTGGGGTCACTGGTTAGTTGAGGTGGTATGTACATGAAGGTAGAGTTATTAAAGTGGCTATGCATAGATGATAACAACAGAGAGTAGCAGCGGTGTAAAAGAGGGGGAGAGCGGTGGGGGGGCAATGCAAATAATCTGGGTAGCCATTTGATTAGATGTTCAGGAGTCTTATGGCTTGGGGGGGTAGAAGCTGTTTAGAAGCCTCTTGGACTTGGAGCACTTGGCATTTGGTGCTCTGGTACCGCTTGCCTTACGGTAGCAGAGAGAACAGTCTATGACTTGGGTGGCTGGAGTCTTTGACAATTTCTAGGGCCTTCCTCTGACACCGCCTGGTATAGAGGTCCTGGGTGGCAGGAAGCTTGGCCCCAGTGACATATTGGGCCGTTCGCACTACCCTCTGTAGTGCCTTGCGGTGGGAGGCCGAGCAGTTACCATACCAGGCAGTGATGCAACCAGTCAGGATGCTCTCGATGGTGCAGCTGTAGAACCTTTTGAGGATCTGAGGACCCATGCCCAATCTGAGTGGGAATTGGTTTTGTCATGCCCTCTTCACGACTGTCTTGGTGTGCTTGGACCATGTTAGTTTGTTGGTGATGTGGACACCAAGGAACTTGAAGCTCTCAACTTGCTCCACTGCAGCCCTGTCAATGGAAATGGGGGTGTGCTCGGTCCTCTTTTTCCTGTAGTCCACAGTCATTCCTTTGTCTTGATCTTCGTGTTCTTTGTTTAGTGTGTTTCAATTTTCCCAAAAGTGGTTAGATTCTATGGTTTCTTCAATTAGATTGAGCTGATTTCTGATGTGCTGTTCCTTCTTCTTCCATAGTGTTTTAGTGATTCACCACAGTGAAGGCGTAGGCTCAGGTTTTCTGGGTCTCTATGTTTTTTACTGGATAGGATTCTCAATTTCTTTCTTAGGTTTTTGCCATTTTTTTGATAGGGAAATTGAGAAGTCAAATACTGTATATGTATTTTCTAGCATCTTGTCCTGACAAAATATCCCGTTTACTACGGGAACGTCCAAAAATGAAAATACTGCCCCGTAGTCACAAAAGGCTAACAAGGGTTGAATTTGTTGTTGCCTAATTGTTTTTTTGTAGGTTCCCACATTACTTTCCATCCATCAATTGCGTTTCTTAATATTATTCAGTTCCTTTGGCTTTGATGTCTCGTGATTGAGTATTGCTCTGTTCAAGTAGACTGTGATTTTACTGTGATCTGACAGGGGTGTCAGTGGGCTGACTGTGAACGCTCTGAGAGAATTTGGATGACATCAATGATAAAGTATTCTACAGTACTACTGCAAACAGATGAGCTATAATTGTACGTACCGTAGGTGTACCTACCCACTGAGTCCCCTCGAAGCCTACCATTAACAACATACATACCCAGCGTGCGACAGAACTGCAGGAGTTGTGACACGTTTTTGTTGGTTATGTTGTCGTAGTTGTGTCTAGGGTGGCATATGGGGTAGGTGTTTGTCCCCTTGTTTGCTGAGGGTGTCAAGTTTTTGTCCAGTTTTGGCGTTTACAGTTTATTCTGAAAGTATTCAGACCATTTGACTGTTTCCGAATTTTGTTATGTTGCAACCTTATTCTAAAATTGCTTAAATCATTTTCACACAATACCCCATAATGATAAAGCAAAAACAAGTTTTTAGAATTTCTGCAAATTTATGAAAATAAAAAACTTAAATATCACATTTACTTAAGTATTCAGACCCTTTGCTCAGTACTTTGTGGAAGCACCTTTGGCATAGGTCTGATCTGAGGGGTTCTAAATGGGGTGTGGGCATGGTTGGTTTGGGGGTTATTGATTGGTCTGTCTGTCTGTCTGTCTGTCTGTCTGTCTGTCTGACTCTCTTTTGCTCTCTCTTTGACTCTATCTCGCTCTCGCTCTCTCTCTCTCTGACTCTCTTTCTCTCTTTCTCACTTTCTCTCACTCTCTCTCTTTCTTTCTATTTTCTCTCTTCTCTCTCTCTCTCTCTCTCTCTCTCTCTCTCTCTCTCTCTCTCTCTCTCTCTCCACTTCCTCTCTACCCTTCATCTCTATTTTCCCATCGTCCTTCTCCCTTTCTTGAAAGTGCCTCCTTTCTGTTTTGTTACCTTTCTACACAATTGCTGGCCCACTTTCTTACTCTTAACCATCTTCCCCCTGCATTTGTGCAAACCTGCGCACACACACACACACACACACACACGCATGCAAATGTACACACACACACATTCTCCCACTATTTCTCAGTTAGTCCCAGAGAAAAGGCTGTTTGTAAATGTGTGTGTGTGTGTGCGTGTGTGTGTGTGTGTGTGTGTGTGGTGGCTAAGGTCTAAGGAGCTGTGTTATGATGGACTGCTGTTCGAGATTGCCTGAGGAGCAGTTCCGAAGTCTTTCTGGGAAACTGCTATAATGTGCTGCACATTGTATGGGAGGGAGGGAGGGAGGGAGGGAGGGAGGGGGAGGAGGAAGGGAGGGGGGAGGGAGGGAGGGAGGGAGAAAGGTGAAAGCATATGTAAGTGGATAGAGATTTACACACACACACAAAGACTTTCATCACACACTTACAGCCCACCTGAAGTGAAGTGTATGATTGCTATTTTTTCCACTGAAAGATCCTTGTCAGTCAGAAACACTCTTTATTGATGCCATATGAGCATTTTAACAGGCCTGAAATCAGTTGTTATAGAGAGGGAACGTACGGATTGGACAGCTAGTGGGATTTGAAATGGAACAGGGCTTTGAAGGGACTTTAGAAAGTGCTTACTTTGACCTCAGACATGGTTGTGTATTTTGTATAGCTCAGCACTGGTTTATTGCCATTGGTTTACTGTGTGTGTGGTTCTGAGTTTACAGAATTGTTGCAGTGAGCTATAGCTTTACTATCAGCCTGGGTGGCAAGGGGAGATTGCTGCTCATTTTCATTGCCTTGTTAAAGACGCAGTGTGTACCAAATGGCACCCTATTCACAATATAGTGCACTACTTTTGACCAGGACCCATTGGACTCTGGTCAAATGTAGTGCGCTGTATAAGGAATAGGGTACTATTTGGCACGCACACACAGGGCATTTGTGAGTTCCTGTTCACAGGAAATCACTCTCTGCATTCGTTCTCTCTCACAGTGCCTTCAGCACCAAGCACTCAAATGTCAAAGAAATGAAAGAAGTGTGAGAATATGCAGCAGTGTATTTACTCAAAGCATGGAGGAGAACTATATTCCTGTTGAAGATCACAAGACGTATGATCAAATCAAATCAAATGTATTTATATAGCCCTTCGTACATCAGCTGATATCTCAAAGTGCTGTACAGAAACCCAGCCTAAAACCCCAAACAGCAAGCAATGCAGGTGTAGAAGCACGGTGAGGATGATGATGATTTTTTAATGATGCCATTGGTATAACTTTACAGAATTGAATATTGCTGATCTGCTCTGAAAGATAGTGCTGACAACAATGATGATGCAGATTTAATTTATAATAAAAAATAAATAATATGTTACCTTTACTTAACTAGGCAAGTAAGTTATGAACAAATTCTTATTTACAACGACGGCCAAACCCAGACGATGCTGGGCCAATTGTACGCCGCAGTATGGACTCCCAATCACTGCCAGATGTAAAACAGTCTGGATTCGACCAGGGACTGTAATGTCGCCTCTTGCACTGAGATGCAGTGCCTTAGACCGCTGCGCCCCTCGTGAGCAATGATGTGTGAAGATGCTGTGACGATGTTGAAGGAAACAGGTTCAAAAGTATCTATATCCACTGTAAAACGAGTCCTATATCAACATAACCTGAAAGGCCGCTCAGCAAGGACGAAGCCACTGCTCCAAAACCGCCATAAAAAAGCCAGACTACGGTTTGCAACTGCACATGGGGACAAAGATCATACTTTTTGGAGAAATGTCCTCTGGTCTGATGAAACAAAAATGGAACTGTTTGGCCATATTGACCATCGTTATGTTTGGAGGAAAAAGGGGGATGCTTGCAGGCCAAAGAACACCATCCCAACCATGAAGAATGGGGGTGCAGCATCATGTTGTGGAGGTGCTTTGCTTCAGGAGGGACTGGTGCACTTCACAAAATAGATGGCATCATGAGGGAGGGAAAAATATGTGATTATATTGAAGCAACATCTCAAGACATCAGTCAGAAAGTTAAAGGTTGGTCGCAAATGGGTCTTTGATATGGACAATGACCCCAAGCATACTTCCAAAGTTGTGGCAAAATGGCTTAAGGACAACATAGTCAAGGTATTGGAGTGGCCATCACAAAGCCCTTACCTCAATGCCATAGAAAATTTGTGAGCTTCCCCCGAAGTCGGTCCTTCTCCTTGTTCGGGCGACGTTCGGCGATCGACGTCACCGGTCTTCTAGCCATCGCCGATCCACTTTTAATTTTCCATTTGTTTTGTCTTGTCTTCCCACACCTGGTTTCAACTCCATTAATTACATGTTGTGTATTTAACCCTCTGTTCCCCACATGTCCTTGTCAGGTATTATTTATTGTAAGTGCTTGTGCACGTTATGTCTGGGTTTTTTGTCCCATTGTATATATTGTTTTTTGTTCAAGGTGATTTTTATCATTAAACTGATCCGTTGTAACACAGTCTTTGCTCTCCTGCGCCTGACTTCTCTACCGCCAGTACACACACCACATGAGCAGAACTGAAAAAGTGTGTGCGAGCAAGGAGGTCTACAAACCTGACTCAGTTCCACCAGCTCTGTCAGGAGGACTGGGCCAAAATTCACCCAACTTATTGTGGGAAGCTTGTGGAAGGCAACCCGAAACATTTGACCCAAATTTTAAGCAATTTAAAGACAATGCTACCAAATACTAATTGATTGTATGTAAACTTATGACCCACTGGGAATGTGATTAAAGAACTTAAAGATAAAATAAGTCATTCTATATAATATTATTCTGACATTTCACATTCTTAAAATAAAGTGGCTATCCTAACTGACCTAAAACAGGGAATTTTTACTAGGATTAAATGTCAGGAATTGTGAAAAACTGAGTTTAAATGTATTTGGCTAAGGTGTATGTAAACTTCCGACTTCAACTGTAGTTGGCCTGAACAGCACCAGCATTCTCATTAACATTGTACTTGCTATGACTGTAATATGTTGTTGTTAATCTACCTTGGTTGAATGCACTGACAGCCTTGAGCCTTCATGGGTATGACGCTACAAGCTTGGCACACCTGCATTTGGGGAGTTTCTCCCATTCTTCTCTGCAGATCCTCTCAAGCTCTGTCAGGTTGTAACAAAAGCTGAAATATATCACTCTACTATTATTCTGACATTTCACATTCTTAAAATAAAGTGGTGATCCTAACTGACATAAAACAGGGAATATTTACTAGGATTAAATGTCAGGAATTGTGAAAAACTGAGTTTAAATGTATTTGGCTAAGGTGTATATAAACTTCTGACTTCAACTGTGCTTGGGTTACACTTTACGCAGGCATTTACACAGGCAGGACAATTCTGATATTTTTTTCATTAATTGGTCTTGGGACCAATCAGATCAGCTCTTAAAAAGATCTGATGTGAAAAGATCTGATGTGATTTGTCAAAAGACCAACTGGTGGAAAAAATATCAGAATTGGGCTGCCTGTGTTAAGGCAGCCATAAATGCTTCTACACAAAGTACAGGAGGACATTGTCATATCCATAGAACAGGACTCCTTCAATAGATAAGCCATCTCAGGCTCCTAAACTGAGTTAGATGATGGTTTGATGATAACAGGTGATGTCAGATGGTGGTAATGCCAAGTATTAGTGATGCCAGATGATGGTGATGCCAGGTAGTGGTGATGCCAGGTGATGGTGATGCCCGGTAGTGGTGATGCCAGGTGATGGTGATGCCAGGAAATGGTGATGCCAGATGATGGTGATGCCAGATGGTGGTGGTGCCCGGTAGTGGTGATGGCAGGTAATGGTGATGCCAGATGATGGTGATGCCAGATGGTGGTGATGCCCGGTAGTGGTGATGGCAGGTAATGGTGATGCCAGATGGTGGTGATGCCCGGTAGTGGTGATGGCAGGTAATGGTGATGCCAGGTAGTGGTGATGCCAGGTGTTGGTGATGCCAGTAAATGGTGATGCCAGATGATGGGGATGCCAGTTATGAGTGATGCCAGATAGTGATGATGCCAGGCCAGGGTGATGCCAGGCGATGGTGATGCCAGGCAATGGTACCGCCAGGTGAATGCCAGATCCTCACTATGACCTCTCTACCATTTCCATAATGCAGTCATGCAGGTCACATTGATCAAGAAGCAGCCGGTTCTGAAATGCATCGTTTAAGTCCAAAAATGTGTCAGTCAGCTGAGGAGGAGGAGGATGATAATGACGATGAAGACTCTTGCCACTAGCTCCCCTCTGTACCTCATCTGCTATCACTGTAATAGAACCACACCTGTCATTCATTCCCCACCCAGGTATCAGTAGTCCACCTGTTGAAGACAGTGCGTCTGCTCCGGCTGCTGCGTCTGCTCCAGAAGATGGACCGGTACTCCCAGCACAGCACTGTGGTGCTCACCCTGCTCATGTCCATGTTCGCCCTGCTGGCCCACTGGATGGCCTGCATCTGGTACGTCATCGGCAAGAAGGAGATGGAGGCCAACGCCTACTCCTGGGACATCGGTGAGTGGTGGGAGCGGCTATTTCTGTCTGATCAGGGATTTGGGGCATCACATCAGCGAGCAGCTTGTTCTGACTTGGAGGGGGGGTTCAGAGATGGGGAAAGTAGAGGTCAGGAAGAGAGGTGGGAGGGTGAGGGGTGAGCATCTGAGGGGTGTGGTGGGCATCGCATCGGTAAGTGGCTAGTTCTGTCTGGAGGGGTTCAGGGATGGGATCAGGCACCTGGCTAGAGACCATGGACATCAATGAATGAGCCGGACATCGGTGAGCAGCTAGTTCTGTCTTAGAGCTCAGGGGTGGGGCTGACATTTGGTGAGTGGGTGTTTTTGGTTGGTAGTGTTAGCTGGTTTTCGCAACATATCATGGCTTATGTGTGTTTGTTTTTGGCTAGCCTTTATTAGCTTTCCAGCAAGCATCTCTCTCTGCAGTTTTAATGGCCTTGTTGATTATTTTATTGATTTGAGTGATTTCTAGCGAGACCTTTGTTACATATGCTATAACATATTCATGCATGGGGAATTGAATGTGACTGGGGAAAAAACATGTCCTGTTTTTATTTGTTTCTGGGGTTATGATTGACAGAGTAGCATAGTCCCACAGTAATGACTAGTCATCGGCCCAAACTTCCCCTGAACTACTCCAGATCCAACACATAATGAGGCCTCTAGGGCTGATCCTCAGTGAGTATCGATGAGCCAGGTGCTGTTCTCAATTACCTCTACCTGACATCTCCAAACTGATTCTGGGTCAGTATTGATGGGGCCATGAGAAGCTGATGCTTTTTTCCCCAATTAACTCAGCCTCAGTGTCATAAAATGATCTGAGGTCAGTATATCAGGGCTACCGGATTAATGTGCTCTATCCCAATTACGGTATTCTAACGCTGATCCCACGTCAGTGTCAGGAGCTCTGTGAGAGAGGTATATCCAATTACCATTCTTCAGTGTCTGGTGGAGGTCTCAAGGGCCTGATGACTATCTCAACACTCACGTCACAGATAGAACCTGACCTAGGATCAGTTTTGGTTCTCAGGTACTTGCTATGGATTGGATTGCTATGGGATGGATTGGGACCAGAAATTGTCCTGGTTGTTTCTAACACCACGTTATTTTCCAAATGATGATCATTCTGTGCAAAACCCCCAATTTAGACTGGCCCACCGGGCTTCAGATGGACCAGCCCATCTGGCATTTTCCCAAAGTGCCCTATGTCCAGTCTGTTTCTACCTGCTATTACTCTAGTTTGTATGTTAGGCATCCAGGGCTCTGGATACAGTGGAGACAGCTCAGAGAAGCTATATTGTTGACTCCAATTTTGGGCTCCAATTATGTTATATGTATTTACATAGCTAGTGCAAGGCTCTGGGGAAAAGAAGTAAACCACGTAGGGAATAGGGAGACATTTAGAACAAAGCCTCACAAGAATGATTGGAGAAAGTTTCTACCACATTCCTTACACTTCTTCTACATCATGAGAGGGAGTGTACGAGAGAAGAGTAGAGAATTGGAACAAAGCCTGTCTTTCCCTCCCTCCTCTCTGTCTCCAGGCTGGCTCCATGAGTTGGGGAAGCGTCTAGAGTCTCCCTACGACCCCCTGGGGGAAGTGAACGGGACGGGGCTGAGCGGACCTTCTCTGAGGAGTGTCTACATCGCTTCTCTCTACTTCACCCTGTCCAGTCTGACCAGCGTGGGCTTCGGCAACGTGTCAGCCAACACCGACGCTGAGAAGATCTTCTCCATCTGCACCATGCTCATCGGGGGTAGGGAAGACACGCACAAGTACACATACACACATCACAATTCATGCATGTAAAATGTGACTGCCAGGCAAATAGTTCTATTTAGTTGATGGTCATCATTTTTGTTATGTCTGGTTTCATCTAGTTGTACTGTGATAAAGACTAAAGTGGCTGATCAGTTGGTTTGGACCAGTTTTATCTGGTTCAAACCAGAGACGTGAACTGGTTTTGGGGCAGAGGGTTTAAATGAGGTCACAGTGACAAGTGTTCTCCCTCTGGATGTTCATGAGTCTGGATGTGGTAAATGTCCCCAACTGCCTGGGGGCAATCACACGCACACACACACACACACACACACACACACACACACACACACACACACACACACACACACACACACACACACACACACACACACACACACACACACACACACACACACGCACACACACACACACAGACACACACACACAAACACACACACACACAAACAACCACGCACGCTCACACACACACACAGGGAGGATAGAGACATAAGGGGTGTGTGTGTGTGTGTGTGGATGTGTGTGTGTGTGCATCCCATGCCTCATCTCCCCTGTCTCCCCCCAGTGTTTATGAGATGAAAACAAAGACCTAGCCAGCCCAGATAGAGTCTGGTATACGTCAGACCTAGTGTGTACAGTATATAGGGGAAATTGAGTTATTAGCCACGAGTAAATCTTTTTCTTCTCTTCACTCAATCTCATGCCCCACCTCTCAATCTCATGCCCATCCAACTCCCAATTGAACCCTCCAAACAACCCCCAACCCCAATTTTACTCCCACACTCTAACCCCAAACCAATATCATGCCCACCCCATCTTCCAATTTCATGCCCCTGCAAATCCTAATTGAACCCCCCAAAACCCTGCTTCCCTCCCTCCCCCTCTAGCGTTGATGCACGCCCTGGTGTTTGGTAACGTGACGGCCATTATCCAGCGGATGTACTCTCGCTGGTCCCAGTACCACACCCGTACCAAGGACCTGAAGGACTTCATCCGAGTCCACCACCTGCCCCAGGGCCTCAAACAACGCATGCTGGAGTACTTCCAGACCACATGGTCTGTCAACAACGGCATTGACTCCAACGAGGTGATTCAACTAATCAAGGGCTTGATGATAACTTTTATTGTAGACAATTAAGAGACTTGGCTGAAAATGTGGAGAGAGAGAGAAAGAGAGAGAGAGTGACTGAGACTCACTGAGACAGAGAGACAGATATGTAGGTAGACCAAGAAAAAGATAGAGACAGAAGCTGAGTGAGAGACAGTGGCCAATCATGCCTCGAGAGATGTTTGCCTGTGAGACACATAACAGAACAGAGCAAAGCATTCATATAGGATAGGGAGATGAATCACAGATGTATGAATTATAGATAGGCCTGTTGATTAAAGTGGGCCTCTGTGGGCTGATGACTCATTGATCTTTTCTGCTCAGCACTTTTCTGTTATATGCTGAAACAGAGACTGACAAACATTGTGTGTCAGGGATGATTAGATGTTGGAGAGATTGATTACTGTGATAGTAATGTAGCTGGTGCTTTGTGATGGGAACAATAGTGTGAAGCAGAGTTCTCAATATAGGGTCTGGGCCGGTATTCATGAAGCGTCTCAAAATCTAGGATCAGATCCCCTCTGTCCATTCAACACAATCTGTAAAGATTCCTCCCCACTCTGCTGAAAATGTTTTTCTCCACTTTGCCATACATGATGGTTAAGAGCGTCGGGCCCGTAACCGAAAGGTTGCTGGTTCAAATCCCTGAGCCGACTAGGTGAAAAATGTATCGGTGCCCTTGAGCAAGGCACTTAACTTCTCTGACTAAAATGACTCAAATATATGTACATTATTTTTTAATTGTGATTTATCAGGGGCTACTGCAGCAACAGCCCCACCACTTTCCAAGGCTATGCCCAGCTATGCCCAGCCGTGTCAAAAGTTCAACTCGCTCCATGCAGCACAGCCTAAAGTCAACACAACTTACTGCAAAACACTTGCAATATTTTCACCAAAGTGCCTTCATTCAAAGTGGCCTGATACATGCTGATGTTTGGTGACATCATTACTTTTTATTTATTTACCTGGCCTTTTTTAACCTTTATTTAACCAGGAAGTCCCTTGAGGTGAATAATAGAAGAGAAAACTGACCAAGATAACAGTTTAGAGTCAACTGCAATCATGCCATGGCTGTCAATTTCTCTCCCTCTTTCCACCTTCCCCTCTCCTCTTCCTTTCTCTCTTCTTCTCTCTCTCCCCTCCCTCTTGCTCTCTGTCCACCTCCCCCTCCCCTCAGTTGCTGAAGGACTTCCCAGATGAGCTGCGCTCTGACATCACCATGCACCTGAACAAGGAGATATTGGAGCTGTCTCTGTTTGCCTCGGCCAGCAGGGGGTGCCTGCGCTCCCTGTCCCTGCACATCAAGACAACATTCTGTGCCCCTGGGGAGTACCTGCTGCGCCAGGGGGACGCCCTGCAGGCCATCTTCTTTGTCTGCTCTGGGTCCATGGAGGTGCTGAAGGATGGCATGGTGTTGGCTATACTGGGTGAGACAGGGTGTTGGCTATACTGGGTGAGACATGGAGGGAGGGAGGGAGGGACAGGCGGGCAGAACGGTAGGCAGACACGCAGGCAGTCCGGGGACAGAGAGACAGACTGTCTGTCTGTCTGTCTGTTTGTCTGTCTGACAGGCAGGGAGGCAGGGAGGCAGGCAGGCACAGACAAACAAACAGACAGACAGAATCCAAGTCCATTGTTGGAACACTTTGTGATGCTACTTGTCTGATTCCATCCCAACAGGCCACCTGTGGATCATAGTTTCCATTGTCGGGCGGAATCTACAGTCCTCTGTCACCTGTCACTCCCATGAGTTATCCATCCATTCCATTCACCAAGAAAACCCCTGTTCTTTATGACAGCTACTGTCTGACCTCCAGCTGTATGACGGCGTCTGACAGAAAGACCATCTACACTTCTCTATCCTCTCTTCAATTTAAAGAGCTTTATTGGCATGGGAAATATATGTTTGCATTGCCAAAGCAAGTGAAATAGATAATAAACAAAAGTGAAATGATCAATAAACATGAACAGTAAACATTACACTCACAAAAGTTCCAAAATAATATAGACATTTCAAATGTCATGTTGTAATGATGTGCAAGTAGTTAAAGTACAAAAGGGAAAATAAAAAACATGAATATAGGTTGTATTTACAATGGTGTTTGCTCTTCACTGGTTGCCCTTTTCTTGTGGCAACAGGTGACAAATCTTTCTGCACACTGTGATATTTCACCCAATAGATATGGGAGTTGATCATTTGATTTGTTTTCAAATTTGTGGGTTTGTGTAATCTGAGGGGAATATGTGTCTCTAATATGGTCATCCATTTGGCAGGAAGTGAAGCTCATTTTGTGGGCAGTGAGCACATAGCCTTTCTTCTCTTGAGAGCCAGGTCTGCCTTCAGCGGCCTTTCTCAATAGCAAGGCTATGCTCACTGAGTCTGTATTAATTCTTTCCAATGTGTCAAGTAATTATCCTTTTGTTTTCTCATGATTTGGTTGGGTCTAATTGTGTTGCTGTCCTGGGGCTCTGTGGGGTCTGTTTGTGTTTGTGAACAGAGCCCCAGGACCAGCTTGCTTAGGGGACTCTTCTCCAGGTTAATTTCTCTGTAGGTGATGGCTTTGTTATGGAAGGTTTGGGAATTGCTTCGTTTTAGGTGGTTGTAGAATTTATTTGGCTCTTTTCTGGATGTTGATCATTAGTGGCCTAATTCTGCTCTCTGTGCATTATTTGGTGTTTTACGTTGTACACAGAGGATATTTTTGCAGAATTCTGCATGCAGTCTCAATTTGGTGTTTGTCCCATTTTGTGAATTATTGGTTGGTGAGCGGACCCCAGACCTCACAACCATAAAGGGCAATGGGTTCTATAACCAAATCAAGTATTTTTAGCCAGATCCTAATTGGTATGTCGAATTTTATGTTCATTTTGATGGCATAGAAGGCCCTTCTTGCCTTGTCTCTCAGATCGTTCACAGCTATGTGGATGTTACCTGTGGCGCTGATGTTTACGCCGAGGTATGTATAGTTTGTGATCTAGGGTTACGGTGTATAAAAGGAATTTGTATTCATGATCCTGGCAACTGGACCTTTTTTGGAACACCACTATTTTTGTCACAGAGATTTACTGTCAGGGCCCAGGTCTGACAGAATCTGTGCAGAATATCGAGGTGCTGCTGTAGACCCTCCATGGTTGGGGACGGAAGCACCAGATCATTAGCAAACAGTAGGCATTTGACTTCAGATTCTAGTAGGGTGAGGCTGGGAGCTGCAGACTATTCTAGTGCCCTCACCAATTCGTTGATATATATGTTGGAGAGGTTGGGGCTAAAGCTGCATCCCTGTCTCATCCCGTTGCCCTGTGGAAAGAAATGTGTGTTTTTGGCCAATTTTAACCACACGCTTGTTTGTGTACATGGATTTTATAATGTTGTATTTCCCCAAACATGTATCGATGTACGATGAGAGTCGGGAAGCAAGTTCAGGGAGTGAATACATTTAATTAATAAATGAACAAAACAAGAACCACAAACAGCGCACCGACATGAAACAGCAACAATGACAACTGGGGAAGAAACCAAAGGGAGGGACATATAAAGGGCAGGTAATCAAGGAGGTCATGGAGTCCAGGTGAGTGTCATCATGCGCGCACACCTGGTGACAGGTGTGCGCCCTAACGAGCAGCCTGGTGACCTAGAGGCCGGAGAGGGAGCACACGTGACACAACACCACTTTCCATCAATTTGTATATCAGGCACTCATGCCAAATTGAGTCGAAGGCTTTTTTGAAATCAACAAAGCATAAGAAGACTTTGCCTTTGTTTTGGTTTGTTTGTTTGTCAATTAGGGTGTGCAGGGTGAATACGTGGTCTGTTGTACAGTAATTTGGTAAAAAGCCAATTTGACATTTCCTCAGTTCCTTGTTTTCTTTGAGGAAATGTATGAGTCTCCTGTTAATGATAATGCAGAGAATTTTCCCAAGGTTGCTGTTGATGCATATATTTTTTTATTTAACCAAATATTGAGGTGCCAGAGCTGAGGATGATGTTAAAGAGCTGAAGTATAGACAATTGGAATTTGTGTTCTGTATATTTGATAATTTAATTTAGGATAGGCCTTTTTGGGTTGGAGGGTTTTATTTTGTCCTGTAGTTCATTCAATATAATTGGAGAATCCACTGGGTTCTGGTAGTCTTTAATAGTTGATTCTAAGATTTGTATTTGATCCTGTATATGTTTTTGCTGTTTGTTCTTTGTTATAGAGCCAAAGAGATTGGAGAAGTGGTTTCTCCATACATCTCCATTTTGGATAGATAACTCTTCGTGTTGTTGTTTGTTTAGAGTTTTCCAGTTTTCCCAGAAGTGGTTAGATTCTATGGATTTATTCAAATACATTGAGCTGATGTCTGACTTGCTGTTCCTTCTTTTTTCCGTAGTGTATTTCTGTATTGTTTTAGTGATTCACCATTGTGAAGGTGTAGGCTCAGGTCTTCTGGAGCGTTTTCCGTAGTGTATTTCTGTATTGTTTTAGTGATTCACCATTGTGAAGGTGTAGGCTCAGGTCTTCTGGAGCGTTTTCCGTAGTGTATTTCTGTATTGTTTTAGTGATTCACCATTGTGAAGGTGTAGGCTCAGGTCTTCTGGAGCGTTTTCCGTAGTGTATTTCTGTATTGTTTTAGTGATTCACCATTGTGAAGGTGTAGGCTCAGGTCTTCTGGAGTGTTTTCCGTAATGTATTTCTGTATTGTTTTAGTGATTCACCATTGTGAAGGTGTAGGCTCAGGTCTTCTGGAGCGTTTTCTGTAGTGTATTTCTGTATTGTTTTAGTGATTCACCATTGTGAAGGTGTAGGCTCAGGTCTTCTGGAGCGTTTTCCGTAGTGTATTTCTGTATTGTTTTAGTGATTCACCATTGTGAAGGTGTAGGCTCAGGTCTTCTGGAGCGTTTTCCGTAGTGTATTTCTGTATTGTTTTAGTGATTCACCATTGTGAAGGTGTAGGCTCAGGTCTTCTGGAGCGTTTTCCGTAGTGTATTTCTGTATTGTTTTAGTGATTCACCATTGTGAAGGTGTAGGCTCAGGTCTTCTGGAGCGTTTTCCGTAGTGTATTTCTGTATTGTTTTAGTGATTCACCATTGTGAAGGTGTAGGCTCAGGTCTTCTGGAGCGTTTTCCGTAGTGTATTTCTGTATTGTTTTAGTGATTCACCATTGTGAAGGTGTAGGCTCAGGTCTTCTGGAGCGTTTTCCGTAGTGTATTTCTGTATTGTTTTAGTGATTCACCATTGTGAAGGTGTAGGCTCAGGTCTTCTGGAGCGTTTTCCGTAGTGTATTTCTGTATTGTTTTAGTGATTCACCATTGTGAAGGTGTAGGCTCAGGTCTTCTGGAGCGTTTTCCGTAGTGTATTTCTGTATTGTTTTAGTGATTCACCATTGTGAAGGTGTAGGCTCAGGTCTTCTGGAGCGTTTTCCGTAGTGTATTTCTGTATTGTTTTAGTGATTCACCATTGTGAAGGTGTAGGCTCAGGTCTTCTGGAGCGTTTTCCGTAGTGTATTTCTGTATTGTTTTAGTGATTCACCATTGTGAAGGTGTAGGCTCAGGTCTTCTGGAGCGTTTTCCGTAATGTATTTCTGTATTGTTTTAGTGATTCACCATTGTGAAGGTGTAGGCTCAGGTCTTCTGGAGCGTTTTCCGTAGTGTGTTTCTGTATTGTTTTAGTGATTCACCATTGTGAAGGTGTAGGCTCAGGTCTTCTGGAGCGTTTTCCGTAGTGTGTTTCTGTATTGTTTTAGTGATTCACCATTGTGAAGGTGTAGGCTCAGGTCTTCTGGAGCGTTTTCCGTAGTGTATTTCTGTATTGTTTTAGTGATTCACCATTGTGAAGGTGTAGGCTCAGGTCTTCTGGAGCGTTTTCCGTAGTGTATTTCTGTATTGTTTTAGTGATTCACCATTGTGAAGGTGTAGGCTCAGGTCTTCTGGAGCGTTTTCCGTAGTGTATTTCTGTATTGTTTTAGTGATTCACCATTGTGAAGGTGTAGGCTCAGGTCTTCTGGAGCGTTTTCCGTAGTGTATTTCTGTATTGTTTTAGTGATTCACCATTGTGAAGGTGTAGGCTCAGGTCTTCTGGAGCGTTTTCCGTAGTGTATTTCTGTATTGTTTTAGTGATTCACCATTGTGAAGGTGTAGGCTCAGGTCTTCTGGAGCGTTTTCCGTAGTGTATTTCTGTATTGTTTTAGTGATTCACCATTGTGAAGGTGTAGGCTCAGGTCTTCTGGAGCGTTTTCCGTAGTGTATTTCTGTATTGTTTTAGTGATTCACCATTGTGAAGGTGTAGGCTCAGGTCTTCTGGAGCGTTTTCCGTAGTGTATTTCTGTATTGTTTTAGTGATTCACCATTGTGAAGGTGTAGGCTCAGGTCTTCTGGAGCGTTTTCCGTAGTGTATTTCTGTATTGTTTTAGTGATTCACCATTGTGAAGGTGTAGGCTCAGGTCTTCTGGAGCGTTTTCCGTAGTGTATTTCTGTATTGTTTTAATGATTCACCATTGTGAAGGTGTAGGCTCAGGTCTTCTGGAGCGTTTTCCGTAGTGTATTTCTGTATTGTTTTAGTGATTCACCATTGTGAAGGTGTAGGCTCAGGTCTTCTGGAGCGTTTTCCGTAGTGTATTTCTGTATTGTTTTAGTGATTCACCATTGTGAAGGTGTAGGCTCAGGTCTTCTGGAGCGTTTTCCGTAGTGTATTTCTGTATTGTTTTAGTGATTCACCATTGTGAAGGTGTAGGCTCAGGTCTTCTGGAGCGTTTTCCGTAGTGTATTTCTGTATTGTTTTAGTGATTCACCATTGTGAAGGTGTAGGCTCAGGTCTTCTGGAGCGTTTTCCGTAGTGTATTTCTGTATTGTTTTAGTGATTCACCATTGTGAAGGTGTAGGCTCAGGTCTTCTGGAGCGTTTTCCGTAGTGTATTTCTGTATTGTTTTAGTGATTCACCATTGTGAAGGTGTAGGCTCAGGTCTTCTGGAGCGTTTTCCGTAGTGTATTTCTGTATTGTTTTAGTGATTCACCATTGTGAAGGTGTAGGCTCAGGTCTTCTGGAGCGTTTTCCGTAGTGTATTTCTGTATTGTTTTAGTGATTCACCATTGTGAAGGTGTAGGCTCAGGTCTTCTGGAGCGTTTTCCGTAGTGTATTTCTGTATTGTTTTAGTGATTCACCATTGTGAAGGTGTAGGCTCAGGTCTTCTGGAGCGTTTTCCGTAGTGTATTTCTGTATTGTTTTAGTGATTCACCATTGTGAAGGTGTAGGCTCAGGTCTTCTGGAGCGTTTTCCGTAGTGTATTTCTGTATTGTTTTAGTGATTCACCATTGTGAAGGTGTAGGCTCAGGTCTTCTGGAGCGTTTTCCGTAGTGTATTTCTGTATTGTTTTAGTGATTCACCATTGTGAAGGTGTAGGCTCAGGTCTTCTGGAGCGTTTTCCGTAGTGTATTTCTGTATTGTTTTAGTGATTCACCATTGTGAAGGTGTAGGCTCAGGTCTTCTGGAGCGTTTTCCGTAGTGTATTTCTGTATTGTTTTAGTGATTCACCATTGTGAAGGTGTAGGCTCAGGTCTTCTGGAGCGTTTTCCGTAGTGTATTTCTGTATTGTTTTAGTGATTCACCATTGTGAAGGTGTAGGCTCAGGTCTTCTGGAGCGTTTTCCGTAGTGTATTTCTGTATTGTTTTAGTGATTCACCATTGTGAAGGTGTAGGCTCAGGTCTTCTGGAGCGTTTTCCGTAGTGTATTTCTGTATTGTTTTAGTGATTCACCATTGTGAAGGTGTAGGCTCAGGTCTTCTGGAGCGTTTTCCGTAGTGTATTTCTGTATTGTTTTAGTGATTCACCATTGTGAAGGTGTAGGCTCAGGTCTTCTGGAGCGTTTTCCGTAGTGTATTTCTGTATTGTTTTAGTGATTCACCATTGTGAAGGTGTAGGCTCAGGTCTTCTGGAGCGTTTTCCGTAGTGTATTTCTGTATTGTTTTAGTGATTCACCATTGTGAAGGTGTAGGCTCAGGTCTTCTGGAGCGTTTTCCGTAGTGTATTTCTGTATTGTTTTAGTGATTCACCATTGTGAAGGTGTAGGCTCAGGTCTTCTGGAGCGTTTTCCGTAGTGTATTTCTGTATTGTTTTAGTGATTCACCATTGTGAAGGTGTAGGCTCAGGTCTTCTGGGTCTCTATGTTTTTGGTTGGATAGGTTTCTCAATTTCTTTATTTTTTTCTTCATCAAATAATTTGTCATTGTTATTCATTTTCTTACATTGTCTGCTTGAAATGTTTAGATTTGATAGGGAGGTCAAAAATATTGTTTAGGTTTTCTACTGCCAAGTTTACACCGTCACTATTACAGTGAAACCCTTTGTCCAGTAAATTGTCTAGAAGGGATTGAATTTGTTGTTGTCTAATTGTTTTTTGGTAGAATTCCACACTATTTTCCTTCCATCTATAGCATTTCTAATATTATTCAGTTCCTTTGGCTTTGATGCCTCATGATTGAATATAGCTCTGTTCAAGTAGAGTTGGATTTAGCTGTGATCAGATAGGGGTGTCCGTGGAATCAGCGTATTCATCAATGTTGTTGTTTGACGCATTGCGGAACATATCCCAATCCATGTAATCGAGGCAATCTTGAAGCGTGGAATCAGATTGGTCGGACCAGCGTTGAATAGACATGAGCGCGGGAGCTTCCTGTTTTAGTCTCTGTCTATAGGCAGGGAGCAACAAAATGGAGTTGTGGTCAGCTTTTCCGAAAGGAGGGCGGGGGAGGGCCTTATATGTGTCGTGGAAGTTAGAATGATCCAGGGTTTTACCAGCCCTGGTAGCACAATCGATATGCTTTTCCTTCTGTGCTCTCTCTTTGATCCCGTAAAAATACTGGAACTGCATGAGGATGGCCTGCACCATTACTGTCCCAGACTTGTAGACGTTGACAGAGGTTATTTACATTTCCTCAATGTCTAGTATTCTGAGTTTCCACCCTGGGCCAATACCCTCTGTCTTGACATAGTGTGCTCTGTACCATGCCAGGGGATGGTCTGTGTGGAAAATGAAGTTGCTTATGTTCACCTCTTTATAGCAGTCAGAAAATAGTTTCTCTGGACTCTCCTTGAGGAGCTTTTTTTGTACTTTTTGTTTTTTAACATTTGACAGACAGACCACTTATGTGTCTCTCTGTCTTCCTCATTTTCCCCCAGTTGGCGTGAATGCGTGTGTGTGTGTGTGAGATCAGGTAGGTAGGAGTGAATAGAGGAGAGGAGTGAATAGGTAAGTAGGAGGGTAAGTAGGTAAATAGGAGTGAATAGAGGAGAGGAGAGAGATCAGGTAGGTAGGAGGGAATAGAGGAGAAGAGAGGAGAGAGATCAGGTAGGTAGAAGTGAATGGAGGAGAAAGATCAGGTAGGTAGGAGTGAATAGAGGAGAGGAGAGGAGAGGAGAGGAGAGAGATCAGGTAGGTAGGAGTGAATAGAGGAGGAGAGAGAGGGAATAAGAGCAGTCATTGTTTAGAGCAGTCACTGTTTACTATCAGTACCCCCCAACCCCCTAGCATCCAGGGATGGGGGAAAAAGATATTTACAAAACACCATAAAGATCAATATATCAAAACTACAAAATAGTTGTATTTTGACATGTATTTCGTCAGAAGTTTACATAAACTAAGTTGACTGTGCCTTTAAACAGCTTGGAAATGTCCAGAAAATGATGTTATGGCTTTAGAAGCTTCTGATAGAGTAATTGACATCATTTGAGTCAATTGGAGGTGTACCTGTGGATGTATTTCAAGGCCTACCTTCAAACCCAGTGCCTCTTTGCTTGACATCATTGGAACATCAAAATAAATCAGCCAAGACCTCAGAAAAAAAACTGTAGACCTCCAGAAGTCTGGTTCATCCTTGGGAGCAATTTCCAAAAGCCTGAAGGTACCACGTTCATCTGTACAAACAATAGTACGCAAGTATAAACACCATGGGACCACGCAGCCGTCATACCGCTCAGGAAGGAGATGAGTTCTGTCTCCTAGAGATGAACGTACTTTGGTGCGAAAAGTGCAAATCAATCCCAGAACAACAGCAAAGGACCTTGTGAAGATGCTGGAGGAAACAGGTACAAAGTATCCATATCCACAGTGAAACGAGTCTTATATCGACATAACCTGAAAGGCCGCTCAGCAAGGAAGAAGCCACTGCTCCAAAACCGCCATAAAAACAACAGACTACGGTTTGCAACTGTGGATGGGGAGAAAAATAGTACTTTTTGGAGAAATGTGAAGCAAAAATAAAACTGTTTGGCCATAATGACCATCGTTATGTTTGGAGGAAAAAGGGGGATGCTTGCAAGCCGAAGAACACCATGCTAACCGTGAAGCACGGAGGTTGCAGCATCATGTTGTGGGGTGCTTTGCTGCAGGAGGGACTGGTGCACTTCACAAAATAGATGTTATCATGAGGAGGGGAAATGATGTGGATATATTGAAGCAACATCTCAAGACATCAGTCAAGAAGTTAAAGCTTGGTCGCAAATGGGTCTTCCAAATGGACAATGACCCCAAGCATACTTCCAAAGTTGTGGCAAAATGACTTAAGGACAACATAGTCAAGGTATTGGAGTGGCCATCACAAAGCCCTGGCCTCAATCCTATAGAAAATTTGTGGGCAGAACTGAAAAAGCGTGTGCGAGCAAGGAGGCCTACAAACCAGCTCTGTCAGGAGGAATAGGCCACAATTCACCCAACTTATTGTGGGAAGCTTGTGGAAGGCAACCCGAAACATTTGACCCAAATTTTAAGCAATTTAAAGGCAAATGCTACCAAATACTAATTGATTGTATGTAAACTTATGACCCACTGGGAATGTGATGAAAGAACTTAAAGATAAAATAAGTCATTCTATATACTATTATTCTGACATTTCACATTCTTCAAATAAAGTGGTTATCCTAACTGACCTAAAACAGGGAATTTTTACTAGGATTAAATGTCAGAAATTGTGAAAAACTGAGTTTAAATGTATTTGGCTAAGGTGTATGTAAACTTCCGACTTCAACTGTAGTTGGCCTGAACAGCACCAGCATTCTCATCAACATTGTACTTGCTATGACTGTGATATGTTGTTGTTAATCTACCTTAGTTGAATGCACTGACAGCCTTGAGCCTTCTTGGGTATGAATCTACAAGCTTGGCACACCTGTATTTGGGGAGTTTCTACCATTCTTCTCTGCAGATCCTCTCAAGCTCTGTCAGGTTGGATGGGGAGCGTCAATGCACAGATATTTTCAGGTCTCTCCAGAGATGTTCTTTCGGGTTCAAGTCTGGGCTCTGGCTGGGCCACTCAAGAACATCCAGAGACTTGTCCCAAAGCCACTCCTGCATTGTCTTGGCTGTGTGCTTAGGGTCGTTGTCCTGTTGGGTGAACCTTCACCTCAGTCTAAGGTCCTGAGCACTCTGGAGCAGGTTTTCATCAAGGATCTCTCTTTACTCGATCCTGACTAGTCTCCCAGTCCCTGCCGCTGAAAACATCCCCATAGCATGACACTGCCACCACCGTGCTTCACTGTAGGGATGGTGCCAGGTTTCCTCCAATGCTTGGCATTGAGGCCAAATAGTTCAATCATGGTTTCATCTTGTTTCTCATGGTCTGAGAGTCAATTAGGTGCCTTTTGGCAAACTCCAAGCGGGCTGTCAAGTCACCTCCCTGACCAAGACCCTTCTCCCCCGATTGCTCAGATTTCCCGAGCGGCTAGCTTCAGGAAGTGTCTTTGTGGTTCCAAACTTATTCCATTTAAGAATGATGGAGGCCTTTGTATTCTTGGGGACCTTCAATGCTGCAGAAACGTTTTGATACCCTTCCCCAGATCTGTGCCTCGACACAATCCTGTCCCAGAGCTCTACAGACAATTCCTCGACCTCATGGCTTGGTGTTTGCTCTGACATGCACGGTCAACTCTGGGACCTTTATATAGACAGGTATGTGCCTTTCCAAGGTGTGTGCCTATCCAATTCATGTCCAATCAATTGAATTTACCACAGGTGGACTGCAATCAAGTTGTAGAAACATCTCAAGGATGATCAATGGAAACAGGATGCACCTGAGGGTCTAAATACACTCGTAAAGATTCAACCCTTTTTTCAATCTTCACCTAAAATGACCTACCTCTATCTGTATTATCTGAAAATGTAGCTAGCTAGACTATCTTACCTTTATACATCATTCATGGTTCGATGCGTCTCCTGTCGGATGCCATGGTTGCCCTTAGTTTAAAGATGTAATCCGGAGACAGGTGTTTTCTCCATCTCTTTAGCTATCATACTCAAATTCAACTGATTTCAAAACAGTCCATCAGAAATTGTAGAGCAACACTTATGCAGTTGTAATACACAATAAAAAAAAATGAAAAGCAGCGTTGGACAGGATTTCCTAGACAAACTGACCAGTTCAAATAGACAGAAACATCTCAAGGATGATCAATGGGAACAGGATGGATCTAATATCCAACCCTTTTTTTTTTTTTTTTTTCCTAAAATGACATAACCAAATCTAACTGCCTGTAGCTCAGGACCTGAAGCAAAGACATGCATATTATTAACGAACCTGTAGAGGTTATGTAAATAAGTCATTTCTGTTTTTCATTTGTAATAAATTAGTAAAAATGTCTAAACCTGTTTTCACTTTGTCTTTGTCTTTTTTATAATCCATTTTAGAATATGGCTGTAATGTTACAAAATCTGACCGACCGGCCCAAATCAGTCTTGTGTAGCAACATTTTAGATTTTGTTTTTTACATTGGATAAAAGTAGAGACTCAGAGCTAAATGGTATATCATACACTACAGTTGAGGAACAATGGGAATGTTCATTTATTTATTTTATTTCACCTTTCTTTAACCAGGTAGGCTAGTTGAGAACAAGTTCTCATTTACAACTTGCGACCTGGCCAAGATAAAGCAAGGCAGTTCGACACATACAACAACACAGAGTTACACATGGAATAAACAAACATTCAGTCAATAATACAGTAGAAAACATCTATATACATTGTGTGCAAATAACGTAAGATAAGGGAGGTAAAGGCAATAAATAGGCCTTGGTGGCGAAGTAATTTCAATATAGCAATTAAACACTGGAGTGATAGATGTGCAGAAGATGAATGTGCAAGTAGAGATACTGGGGTGCAAAGGAGCAAGATAAATAAATACAGTATGGGGATGAGGTAGTTGGAAAGGGCTATTTACAGATGGTCTATGTACAGGTGCAGTGATCTGTGAGCTTCTCTGACAGCTGGTGCTTAAAGCTAGTGAGGGAAATATGAGTCTCCAGCTTCATTGATTTTTGCAGTTCATTCCAGTCATTGGCAGCAGAGAACTGGAAGGAAAGTTGGACAAAGGAGGAATTGGCTTTGGGGGTGATTGGTGAAATATACCTGCTGGAGCGAGTGCTGCGGGTGGGTGCTGCTATGGTGACCAGTGAGCTGAGATAAGGCGGAGCATTACCTAGCAAAGACTTGTAGATGACCTGGAGCCAGTGGGTTTGGCGACGAGTATGAAGTGAGGGCCCGTCAACGAGAGCGTACAGGTCGCAGTGGTGGGTAGTATATGGGTCTTTGGTGTCAAAACGGATGGCACGTGAAGGACTGCATCCAATTTGTTGAATAGAGTGGAGGCTATTTTGTAAATGACATCGGATTGGTAGGATGGTCAGTTTTACGAGGGTATGTTTGGCAGCATGAGTGAAGGTCGCAGTGGTGGGTAGTATATGGGTACCATATACCTGCTACTTCCGGGTTGGAGCGAGCAGTCGCATCCGCACTTCGGTCTGCAGGTAGTATAACTTTTCATTACATTTCATTATAGTACAACGGTTTGATTTGTCTAATCTTAGCAATTTCTTCTTAGCTAGCTACATAGCCATCTTTGTATCAAAGATAATTGCATAATTATCGTATTTCGTCGTCCTAACGTATCTGCCCAGCAGCTAGCCAGCTAGCTAACGCCCACCGTCTACATAGCTAGCTACATAGCCGTCTCTGTATCAAAGATAATTGTGTAGATAATTGTGTAGTCTAGAGCGATTTTCTAGGTTACCTAGCCAGCTATTGTCGTTCTTTTAACGCAACGTAACGTAATCAACACTGCTAGCTAGCTAGCCAGCTAGCCCCTGAATCAACAACGCAGCCAGCTATTTGTCGTCCTTAACGTAGGAGACACTGCTAGCTAGCTAACAGCTAGCCAACGTCTACCGATTAGAACTCAACAACCCGGTCGCATTCCGCCTCGCTCCACAGGTAGTATCACATTTTCATTTCATTTCATTACAGTACAACGGTTTGATTTGTTTGATCGTAGCTAGCTACATAGCTAGCTACATAGCCGTCTCTGTATCAAAGATAATTGTGTAGTCTAGAGCGATTTTCTAGGTTACCTAGCCAGCTATTGTCGTTCTTTTAACGCAACGTAACGTAATCAACAACGCAGCCACTGCCAGCTAGCCTACAAAGTCAACAACGCAGCCACTGCCACCTAGCCTACTTCAGCAGTACTGTATCATTTTTAATCATTTTAGTCAATAAGATTCTTGCTACGTAAGCTCAACTTTCTGAACATTCGAGACGTGTAGTCCACTTGTCATTCCAATCTCCTTTGCATTAGCGTAGCCTCTTCTGTAGCCTGTCAACTATGTGTCTGTCTATCCCTGTTCTCTCCTCTCTGCACAGACCATACAAACGCTCCACACCGCGTGGCGCGGCCACCTAATCTGGTGGTCCCAGCGCGCACGACCCACGTGGAGTTCCAGGTCTCCGGTAGCCTCTGGAACTGCCGATCTGCGGCCAACAAGGCAGAGTTCATCTCAGCCTATGCCTCCCTCCAGTCCCTCGACTTCTTGGCACTGACGGAAACATGGATCACCACAGATAACACTGCTACTCCTACTGCTCTCTCTTCGTCCGCCCACGTGTTCTCGCACACCCCGAGAGCTTCTGGTCAGCGGGGTGGTGGCACCGGGATCCTCATCTCTCCCAAGTGGTCATTCTCTCTTTCTCCCCTTACCCATCTGTCTATCGCCTCCTTTGAATTCCATGCTGTCACAGTTACCAGCCCTTTCAAGCTTAACATCCTTATCATTTATCGCCCTCCAGGTTCCCTCGGAGAGTTCATCAATGAGCTTGATGCCTTGATAAGCTCCTTTCCTGAGGACGGCTCACCTCTCACAGTTCTGGGCGACTTTAACCTCCCCACGTCTACCTTTGACTCATTCCTCTCTGCCTCCTTCTTTCCACTCCTCTCCTCTTTTGACCTCTCCCTCTCACCTTCCCCCTACTCACAAGGCAGGCAATACGCTCGACCTCATCTTTACTAGATGCTGTTCTTCCACTAACCTCATTGCAACTCCCCTCCAAGTCTCCGACCACTACCTTGTATCCTTTTCCCTCTCGCTCTCATCCAACACTTCCCACACTGCCCCTACTCGGATGGTGTCGCGCCGTCCCAACCTTCGCTCTCTCTCCCCCGCTACTCTCTCCTCTTCCATCCTATCATCTCTTCCCTCTGCTCAAACCTTCTCCAACCTATCTCCTGATTCTGCCTCCTCAACCCTCCTCTCCTCCCTTTCTGCATCCTTTGACTCTCTATGTCCCCTATCCTCCAGGCCGGCTCGGTCCTCCCTCCCGCTCCGTGGCTCGACGACTCATTGCGAGCTCACAGAACAGGGCTCCGGGCAGCCGAGCGGAAATGGAGGAAAACTCCCCTCCCTGCGGACCTGGCATCCTTTCACTCCCTCCTCTCTACATTTTCCTCTTCTGTCGCTGCTGCTAAAGCCACTTTCTACCACTCTAAATTCCAAGCATCTGCCTCTAACCCTAGGAAGCTCTTTGCCACCTTCTCCTCCCTCCTGAATCCCCCTCCCCTCCCCCTCCTCCCTCTCTGCAGATGACTTCGTCAACCATTTTGAAAAGAAGGTCGACGACATCCGATCCTCGTTTGCTAAGTCAAACGACACCGCTGGTTCTGGTCACACTGCCCTACCCTGTGCTCTGACCTCTTTCTCCCCTCTCTCTCCAGATGAAGTCTCGCGTCTTGTGACGGCCCGGCCGCCCAACAACCTGCCCGCTTGACCCTATCCCCTCCTCTCTTCTCCAGACCATTTCCGGAGACCTTCTCCCTTACCTCACCTCGCTCATCAACTCATCACTGACCGCTGGCTACGTCCCTTCCGTCTTCAAGAGAGCGAGAGTTGCACCCCTTCTGAAAAAACCTACACTCGATCCCTCCGATGTCAACAACTACAGACCAGTATCCCTTCTTTCTTTTCTCTCCAAAACTCTTGAACGTGCCGTCCTTGGCCAGCTCTCCCGCTATCTCTCTCAGAATGACCTTCTTGATCCAAATCAGTCAGGTTTCAAGACTAGTCATTCAACTGAGACTGCTCTTCTCTGTATCACGGAGGCGCTCCGCACTGCTAAAGCTAACTCTCTCTCCTCTGCTCTCATCCTTCTAGACCTATCGGCTGCCTTCGATACTGTGAACCATCAGATCCTCCTCTCCACCCTCTCCGAGTTGGGCATCTCCGGCGCGGCCCACGCTTGGATTGCGTCCTACCTGACAGGTCGCTCCTACCAGGTGGCGTGGCGAGAATCTGTCTCCTCACCACCTGCCTGGTCGAATTGTTTTTCATGCTTTTATATACGGGGCGCTGTCCTTGCATGGTGTGCTTTTGACGTAAAGCTTTTTTGAAATCTGACAAGCTTTATTTTGATGTATGACACTTGTATTTTCATGAATGTTAAATATTTATATTTATGTCATTTGAATTTAGCGCTCTGCAATTTCACCGGATGTTGTCGAGGTGGGTCGAAAGGTTAATCCAGCCGCTTTGTCAGATTTCAAAAAGGCTTTACGGTGAAAGCATACCATGCGATTATCTGAGGACAGTGCCCTGCTTACAGAAGCATACAAACATTTTCCAACCAAGCAGAGGCATCACGAAAGTCAGAAATATCGATGTTGGCAATCCAAAGGGTCCCAGCTACACAATAAATGGTTGTTTTGTTCGATAAAGTCCCTCTTTATATCCCAAAAAGTCTGTTTTGTTGGCGTGTTTTGTTCAGTAATCCACTGGCTCAAAGGCGGTCAAAACATGCAGACGAATACATCCTAATAGTACCGGTAAAGTTCGAAACATGTCAAATGATGTTTATAATTAATCCTCAGGTTGTCAATTATCTAAATAATCAACACTATTTCAACCGGACAATAGCGTATTCAATAGAAAGGAAAAAGAACAAAGAGCGCACACACAGTCACGCGCGCAAACCAGTACTGCATGATTCCATAGACCACTTACCAAAAGGTCTTATTTGTCGTCGTTTTTCAAAAAACAAGCCTGAAATCATGTCTAAATACTGTTGACATATAGTGGAAGCCAAAGGAACTGCAATCTGAGCGCTAAACCCTACATAGTCAATAGGCTTTCAATGGAAAACCACTCACATCAAATAAATCCATTTGCTGGATGGATTTTCCTCGGGTTTTCGCCTGCCATATCAGTTCTGTTATACTCACAGACAGTGTTTTCTATCCAAATATACCAATTATATGCATATCCTTGCCCATTCTTGTCCCCCGTTTTAAATATTTATTGGAGGATTTTTATTTTTGTATTACTTGTAACTGTTTTGGGTAATGCAAATTATTGTGCTGTTAGGGGAATAACCTGTTAGGGGAATAACCTGTGTGTAAATGTAATCTGTTGCAGTATTTATTTGTGTTATCTGTGATCGTTTTGTTTGCCTTGGGTAGTTTCATAATCGTTGTACCTAAACTGTATGTGTAAACATCTATACGCAGGGCCCAGCTGTAAGAGACCTTGGTCTCAGTCTGTGTTCCTTGTTGAAATAAAGGTATAATAATCCTAGCTTCTGGGCCTGAGTAACAGGCAGTTTACTTTAGGCACGTTTGTCATCCAAACTTCAAAATACTGCCCCTTAGAATAAAGAAGTTTAACTCAGTGTCCAAAGAAGAGCCAGAAGTATACAGAATGGTGTCGTCTGCGTAGAGGTGGATCAGAGAATCACCAGCAGCAAGAGCAACATCATTGATGTATACAGAGAAGAGAGTCGGCCCGAGAATTGAACTCTGTGGCACCCCCATAGAGACTGCCAGAGGTCCGGACAACAGGCCCTCCGATATGACACAATGAACTCTATCAGAGAAGTTGTTGGTGATCTAGGCGAGGCAGTCATTTGAGACACCAAGGCTGTTGAGTCTGCCGATAAGAGTGACAGAGTCGAAAGCCTTGGCCAGGTCGATGAATACGGCGGTACAGTATTGTCTCTTATCGATGGCGGTTATGATATTGTTTAGGACCTTGAGCGTGGCTGAGGTGCACCCATGACCAGCTCTGAAACCAGATTGCATAGCGGAGAAGGTACGGTGGGATTCGAAATGGTCGGTAATCTGTTTGTTAACTTGGCTTGCAAATGCCTTAGAAAGGCAGGGTAGGATAGATATAGGTCTATAGCAGTTTGGGTCTAGAGTGTTTCCCCCTTTGAAGAGGGGGATGACCGCGGCAGCTATCCAATCTTTGGGAATCTCGGACGACACGAAAGAGAGTTTGAACAGGCTAGTAATAGGGTTGCAACAATTTCGGCACATAACTTTCAAAAGAGAGGGTCCAGATTGTCTAGCCCGGCTGATTTGTAGGGGTCCAGATTTTGCAGCTCTTTCAGATCATCAGCTATCTGGATTTGGGTGAAGGAGAAATGGGAGAGGCTTGGGCGAGTTGCTGTGGGGGGTGTAGGGCTGTTGACCGGGGTAGGGGTAGCCAGGTGGAAAGCATGGCCGGCCGTAGAAAAATGCTTCTTGAAATTCTCAATTATAGCGGATTTATCAGTGGTGACAGTGTTTCCTAGCCTCAGGGCAGCTGGGAGGAGGTGCTCTTATTCTCCATGGACTTTACAGTGTCCCAAAACTTTTTTGAGTTTGTGCTACAGGATGAAAATGTCTGTTTTAAACAGATAGCCTTAGCTTTCCTAACTGCCTGTGTATATTGGTTCCTTCCTGAAAAGTTACATATCACAGGGGATATTCAATGCTAATGCAGAACGCCACAGGGTGTTTTTGTGCTGGTCAAGGGCAGTCAGGTCTAGAGTGGTTCTACATTTCTTGAATGGGGCATGCTTATATAAGATGGTGAGGAAGGCACTATAGATCTGGTCTATAGCAAGCGGCAACTGTAAGAGACTTGTTTCTGGAAAGTTGTCAAACTAACCAACCAACTGTCGAACTAACCAACTATCTATCGAACTAACCAACTATTGAACTTACCAACTATTGAACTAATCAACTAACCAACTATCTATCGAACCAACCAACTATCGAACTAACCAACTAACTGTTGAACTATCCAACTAACCAACTGTCCAACTATCGAACTAACCAACTATCTATGTAACCAACTATCGAACTAACCAACTGTCAAACTAACCAACTAACTATCAAATTAACTAACCAACTATTGAACTAACCAACTGTCAAACTAACCAACTGTCGAACTAACCAACTGTCGAACGAACTAACCAACTGTCGAACTCACTAACCAACTGTCGAACTAACCAACTATCTATGAAACTAACTATCGAACTAACCAACTATCTAACTAACTAACCAACCAACTGTCGAACTAACCAACTAACTGTCGAACTAACCAACTATCTATCGAACTAACCAACTATTGAACTTACCAACTATTGAACTAATCAACTAACCAACTATCTATCGAACCAACCAACTATCCAACTAACCAACTAACTGTTGAACTAACCAACTATCCAACTAACCAACTGTCCAACTATCGAACTAACCAACTATCTATGTAACCAACTATCGAACTAACCAACTGTCAAATAACCAACTAACTATCAAATTAACTAACCAACTATTGAACTAACCAACTGTCAAACTAACCAACTGTCAAACTAACCAACTGTCGAACTAACCAACTGTCGAACTAACTAACCAACTGTCAAACTCACTAACCAACTGTCGAACTAACCAACTATCTATGAAACTAACTATTGAACTAACCAACTATCTAACTAATTAATCAACCAACTGTCGAACTAACCAACTAACTGTCAAACTAACCAACTATCTATCGAACTAGTCAACTATCAAACTAACCAACTAACTGTCAAACTAACAAGCTATCCAACTATTGAACTAACCAACTATCCAACTATCCAACTATCTATGTAAACAACTATCGAACTAACCAACTAACCAACTGCCGAACTAACCAACTAACTATCGAACTAACTAACCAACTATTGAACTAATGAACTGTCAAACTAACCAACTGTCGAACTAACCAACTGTTGAACTAACCAACCAACTGTCAAACTAACCAACCAACTGTTGAACTATCTATCGAACTAACCAACTGTCGAACTAACAAACTGTTGAACTAACCAACTGTCGAACTAACCAACAACTGTCAAACTAACCAACTAACTGTCAAACTAACCAACTATTGAACTAACCAGCTATCTATATAACTATCAAACTAACAAACTATCGAACTGACCAACTGTCGAACTAACCAACTGCCGAACTAACCAACTAACTGTCAAACTAACCAACTATCCAACTAACCAACTATCTATCGAACTAACCAACTATTGAACTAACCAACTATCTGTCAAACTAACAAGCTATCCAACTGTCGAACTAACCAACAACTGTCGAACTAACCAACTAACTGTCAAACTAACCAGCTATCAAACTTCTCAACTATCTATGTAACTAACTATCGAACTAACCAACTGTCGAGCTAACCAACTAACTGTCTAACTAACCAACAACTGTCGACCTAACCAACTAACTGTCAAACTAACCAACTAACTGTCGAACTAACCAACTAACTGTCGAACCAAGCAACTATCCAACTATCGAAATAACCAACTATCTATCGAACTAACCAACTATCGAACTAACCAACTTTCGAACTAACCAAGTAACTATCAAACTAACCAACTAACCAACTATCGAACTAACCAACTATCTATGTAACTTACTATCGAACTAACCAACAATCTATCTAATTATCTATGTGAAAAAAGGGAAGGGATCTGAATGCTTTCCGAATACATTGTATCTATTGAACTAACCAACTATGGAACTAATCAACTATCGAACTAACTACCAAACTAACCAACTATGGAACTAACCAACTATGGAACTAACCAACTATCGAACTAACTACCAAACTAACCAACTAACCAACTAATTAACTATCTATCTAACCAACTATCGAACTAACCAACTATCAAAATAACTAACCTACTAACCAAATATCTATCTAACCAACTAACTATCAAACTAACCATCTATCGCATTAACCAACCAACTGTCAAGATAACCAACTATCGAACCAACCAACCAACTTTCGAACTAACCAACCAACTGTCAAACTAACCAACCAACTGTCAAACAAACCAACTATCGAACTAACCAGCCAACTGTCAAACTAACCAACTGTCGAAATAACCAACCAACTGTCGAACTAACCAACCAACTGTTGAACTAACCAACCAACCAACCATCTATCGAAATAACCAACTATCGAACTAACCAACTAACTATCGAACTAGCCAACTAACTGTCGAACTAACCAACTAACTATTGAACTAACTAACCAACTATTGAACTAACCAACTGTCCATCTAACCAAGTGTCAAACTAACCAACCAACTGTCAAACTAACCAACCAACTGTCGAACTAACCAACTAACTGTCAAACTAACCAACCAACTGTCGAACTAACCAACCAACTATCTATCAAAATAATCAACTATTGAACTAACTAACCAACTGTCGAACTAACCAACCAACTATCTATCGAAATAACCAACTATCGAACTAATCAACCAACTATCCAACCGTCGAACCAACCAAATATCCAACTATCTATCGAACTAACCAACTATCGAACTAACCAACTTTCGAACTAACCAACTAACCAACTTTCGAACTAACCAACTAACCAACTATCGAACTAACCAACTACCTATGTAACTTACAATCGAACTAACCAACTATCTATCTAATTATCTATCGAACTAACCAACTATCTATCTAATTATCTATCGAACTAACCAACTATCTATCTAATTATCTATCGAACTAACCAACTATCTATCTAATTATCTATCGAACTAACCAACTATCTATCTAATTATCTATCGAACTAACCAATTATCTATCTAATTATCTATCGAACTAACCAATTATATATCTAATTATCTATCGAACTAACCAACTATCTATCTAATTATCTATCGAACTAACCAACTATCTATCTAATTATCTATCGAACTAACCAACTATCTATCTAATTATCTATCGAACTAACCAATTATCTATCTAATTATCTATCGAACTAACCAATTATCTATCTAATTATCTATCAAACTAACCAACTATCTATCTAATTATCTATCGAACTAACCAACTATCTATCTAATTATCTATCGAACTAACCAATTATCTATCTAATTATCTATCGAACTAACCAATTATCTATCTAATTATCTATCGAACTAACCAACTATCTATCTAATTATCTATCGAACTAACCAATTATCTATCTAATTATCTATCGAACTAACCAACTATCTAGTTATCTATCGAACTAACCAATTATCTATCTAATTATCTATTGAACTAACCAACTATCTATCTAATTATCTATCGAACTAACCAACTATCTATCTAATTATCGATCGAACTAACCAATTATCTATCTAATTATCTATCGAACTAACCAACTATCTATCTAATTATCTATCGAACTAACCAACTATCTATCTAATTATCTATCGAACTAACCAACTATCGAACTAACCAATTATGTATCTAATTATCTATCGAACTAACCAACTATCTATCTAATTATCTATCGAACTAACCAACTATCTATCTAATTATCTATCGAACTAACCAACTATCTATCTAGTTATCTATCGAACTAACCAACTATCGAACTAACCAACTATCTATCAGTGGTGGAAAAAGTACTAAATTGTCATACTTGAGTAAATGTAAAGATACCTTAATAGAAAATGACTCAAAAGTAAATGTCACCCAGTAAAATACTACTTGAGTAAAAGTCTAAAAGTATTATGTTTAAAAAAAATACTTAAGTATCAAAAGTAAAACTATAAATAATTTAAAATTCATTATTTTCCTTATATTAAGCAAACTATTTAATTTAATTTTTTATTGACGGATAGCCAGGGGCACACTCCGACACTCAGACATAATTTACAAGTTAAGCATTTATGTTTAGTGAGTCTGCCAGATCAGATACAGTAGGGATGACCAGGGATGTCAAAATCCCTTGTCAAAATATAACGAGTACATTTTGAGTGTCAAGGACAATATATGGAGTAAAAAGTACATTTTATTTCGGAATGTAGTGAAGTAAAAGTAATGTTGCAATAATATAAACAGTAAAGTATAGTACAAATACCCAAAGTACTTTGAATTATTTTTACTTAAGTACTTTACACCACTGCTATCTATCTAACACATACTTTTGGTCTTGTAATGTATTCAGTTAGCAAACACTCTTATCGCACCATAGGGCTATCAGACTTCTGATACCAATGCAGGGTGAAAAGGGGCCACAAAATAGTAATTGAAGTAAATGAAATACATATTTCAAACACATGTAACAGAAATACTGCCCATCTCTGCCAGCCGCCCCCCCAAAAAATATATCCTAATCAAATCTAATCAGACATCCAACACAGTACACACAAGAAAATGGGAGCAGAGTAAACAGTCTATGAAAACAGAAAGATAGTGTCACTTTATGACATGAAACATATTATATGTTATATTCTAACTATGATCTATGACTGATCAGATTCTGTTTTGTGTTTTTAACTTATGGCCACATATTAAGAACATTCCATGACACAGAAGTACAGCCCTAGAAATTACATGATAGGGGGCTTTGTCTATTCTATATTTAGAACTCTCTGTCTGAAACCTCCACCACTCCCTCTCCCTCCCCAGGTAAGGGTGACCTGATCGGGGCCAACATGTCTATAGATGACCGGGTGATAAAGACCAACGCAGATGTGAAGGCCCTAACCTACTGTGACCTGCAGTGTATCAACCTGAGTGGTCTGTATGAGGTACTGGACCTCTACCCAGAGTACACCAGCCGCTTTGTCCAAGACATCCATCTGGACCTCACATACAACCTGAGGGAGGGACACGAGTGCCATGTGAGTGACGTAAAACACCCACACAGTTACACATGGAATCAGGCACGCACACACACACACATAGTAAGACCATGCTCAACAAGCTGTATAGGGCCATAGGTAAACAAGGAAATGCTCATCCGGAGGCGGCGCTCCTAGTGGCCAGTGACTTTACTGCAGGAAAACTGAAATGCGTTTTAACTCATTTCTACCAGCATGTCACCTGTGCAAGTAGAGGGGAAAAACTATTCATCACCCTTACTCCACATACAGAGACGCATACAAAGCTCTCCCTTGCCCTCCCTTTGGCAAATCTGACAATAATAACTCTTTCCTCCTGATTCCTGCTTACAAGCAAAAACTCAAACAGGAAGTACCAGGGGCTCAATACGGAAGTGGTCCGATGAAGTGGATGCTAAACTACAGGACTGGTTCACTAGCACAGACTGGAATATGTTTCGCGATTCATCCGATGGCATTGAGGAGTTCACCACATCAGTCACCAGCATCATTATTAAGTGCATTGACGACATCGTCCCCACAAGTACATATCCCAACCAGAAGCCATGGATTACAGGCAACATTCATTCTGAGCTAAACGCTAGAGCTGCGGCTTTCAAGGAGTGGGACACTAATCCGGATGCTTATAAGAAATCCAGCTATGCCCGCCGACGAACTATGAAACAGGCTAAATGTCAATACAGGACCAAGATCGAATCCTACTACACCGGCTCTGACGCTTGTCGGATGTGGCAGGGCTTGTAAACTATCACGGATTACAAGGGAAACCCAGTCGCGAGCTGCCCAGTGATGTGAGCCTACCAGATGAGCTAAATTCCCTCTATTGGTCGAGAGCTTCAAGTTCCTCAGTGTCCACATCGCTAAGGAATTATCATGGTCCACACACAGCAACACCGCCGTGAAGAGGGCATGACAATGCCTTTTCCCCCTCGGGATGATGAAAAGATTCAGCATGGGTCCTCAGATCCTCAAAACATTCTATAGCTGCACCATTGAGAGCATCTTGACTTGCTGCATCACCGCTCGGTATGGCATCTGCTTGGCATCCGACCGCAAGGCGCTTCAGAGGGTAGTGTGTAAGGCCCAGTACATCACAGGTGCCGAGCTCCCCGCCATCCAGGACCTCTATATCAGCCGGTGTCAGAGGAAGGCCCAGAGAATTGGCAAAGTCACCCAAGTCACAGATTGTTCTCTCTGCTACCAAATGGCAAGCAGTACTAATGTACTAAGTCTGGAACCAACCGGACCCTAAACAGCTTCTACACCCAAGCCATAAGACTGCTAAATAGTTAGTTAAATTGTTAACAAATAGCTACCCGGACCTTCTGCATTGACCCAATTTGCACGGACTCTTTTGACTCATCACATACGCTGATGCTACTGTTCATTATCTATCATGTTGACTAGTCATTTTATCCCTACCTATGTGTAAATATGTAACCCAGTTACCCCTGCACATCGACTCGCTACTGGTCCCATATGTATATAACCAAGTTATCCTTACTCATTGTGTATTTATTTCTTGTGCTATTATTTTTATATGATTTCTCTTTTTTCTCTGTACACATGCGCACAAGCACACACACACACACGCACGCACGCACGCACGCACGCCGCACGCACGCACGCACGCACGCACGCACACACACACACACACACACACACACACACACACACACACATTATTTTCTTCTATCCTCGTGGGGACCTCAAATTCATTTCCATTCAATATCCTACTTTACCTAAACCTTACCCTTACCCTAACCCTAAACCTAAATCCTAACCCTAAACTTAACCACTAACCCCTTACCCTAACCCTAACCCTAACCCTTACCCTAACCCTAACCGTTACCCTTACTCTTACCCTTACCCTAACCCTAACCCCAAACCTAAATCCTAACCCTAAACCTAAATCCTAACCCTAAACTTAACCACTAACCCCTTACCCTAATTGTAACCCTAACCCCTAAGCTTAAAATAGCCTTGTCAAATTCTCCTTGTTTTACTACCCTTGGTTGGACTTTTGGGGATTTTAGGTCCCCACAAGGATAGAAGAACCAACACTCACACACACCCTCAGACACTGCTGCAGGGCGACATGTGACACTAAAGTGTTGAGAGCGGCAGGCCAAGATAAGGACAGAGACTTTGGGGAAGGTTAGAAGAGGGGTTATCTCAGAAGAGATTTCCTGTAACAACATTATGTCATACACAGTTTTCAGTGGTGTAAAGTGCTTAAGTAAAAATACGTTAAAGTACTACTTAAATTGTTTTTTGGGGGTATCTGTACTTTACTTTACTATTACATTTTTTTTTACAACTTTTACTTTTACTTCACTAAATTCCAAAAGAAAATCATATACTTTTTACTCCATACATTTTCCCTGAAACCCAAAAGTACTTGTTACATTTTAAATGCATAACAGGACAGAAAATGGTCCAATTTGCATACTTATCAAAAGAACATCCCTGGTCATCCCTAATGCGTCTGATCTGGCAGACTCACTAAACAGAGAACATCCCTGGTCATCCCTAATGCGTCTGATCTGGCAGACTCACTAAACACAAATGCTTTGTTTGTAAAACATTTTTTTGTCTTACCTTTATTTAACTAGGCAAGTCAGTTAAGAACAAGTTCTTATTTTCCATGATGGCCTAGGAACAGTGGGTTAACTGCCTTGTTCAGGGGCAGAACGACCCATTTTTACCTTGTCAGCTCAGGGATTCGTTCAGGGAAAATTGCGCTGCCTGGTTTGTTTCATGTAAGGAATTTTAAATTACTCATACTTTTTATGTTTGAAACTTAAGTATATTTTAGTAATTACATGTACTTTTGATACTAGTATATTTAAAACCAAATACTTTTAGACTTACTCAAGTAGTATTTTACTGGGTGACTTTCACTTTTACTTGAGTCATTTTCTATTAAGGTATCTTAGAGTGTTGGGCCAGTAACCGAAAGATTTCTGGATGGAATCCCTGAGCTGACAAGGTAAAAATCTGTCGTTCTTCCCCTGGGCAACTGTTCCCCGGGCTCCGAAGACGTGGATGTCAATTATGACAGCCCCCCGCACCTCTCTGATTCAGAGTGGTTGGGTTTCAGTTGAATGCATTCAGTTGTACAACTGACTAGGTATCCCACTTCCCATTTCCTTTCATTTTACTCAAGCATAACAATTGGTTATTTTTTCCACCACTGACAGTTTCTGAGAGGAAGGATAACATCTGGGTTGGGCTGTGCTAACAATATAGACATGTTGAATTCACTCCCTTTTCTCTTCCATCTTTTTACAGGTCATATCCAGATTGTCCACCAAACCATTGGACACACAGGTACTGGCTCAGCAGACACTGGGGGTAGCAGGTAGCCTAGTGGTTAGAGCCGACGAGGTGAAAAACCCATCTGTGCCCTTGAAGAAAGCACAAAACCCCTAGCTTGTTCCTGGGGTGCCCTACTACTATGTCTGACCCTGTAAAACAACACATTTCACTGCACTTATCATACTACTATAGCTGACCCTGTAAAACAACACATCACTGCACCTATCGTGCTACCCTGTAAAACAACACATCACTGCACCTATCGTGCTACCCTGTAAAACAACACATATCACTGCACCTATCGTGCTACCCTGTAAAACAACATATCACTGCACCTATCGTGCTACCCTGTAAAACAACACATCACTGCACCTATCGTGCTACCCTGTAAAACAACACATCACTGCACCTATCGTGCTACCCTGTAAAACAACACATCACTGCACCTATCGTGCTACCCTGTAAAACAACACATTTCACTGCACCTATCGTGCTACCCTGTAAAACAACACATCACTGCACCTATCGTGCTACCCTGTAAAACAACACATTTCACTGCACCTATCGTGCTACCCTGTAAAACAACACATATCACTGCACCTATCGTGCTACCCTGTAAAACAACACATCACTGCACCTATCTTGCTACCCTGTAAAACAACATATCACTGCACCTATCTTGCTACCCTGTAAAACAACATATCACTGCACCTATCGTGCTACCCTGTAAAACAACATATCACTGCACCTATCGTGCTACCCTGTAAAACAACACATATCACTACACCTATCGTGCTACCCTGTAAAACAACACATATCACTACACCTATCGTGCTACCCTGTAAAACAACACATATCACTGCACTTATCGTGCTACCCTGTAAAACAACACATATCACTGCACCTATCGTGCTACCCTGTAAAACAACATATCACTGCACCTATCGTGCTACCCTGTAAAACAACACATGTCACTGCACCTATTGTGCTACCCTGTAAAACAACACATATCACTGCACTTATCGTGCTACCCTGTAAAACAACACATATCACTACACCTATCGTGCTACCCTGTAAAACAACACATATCACTGCACCTATCGTGCTACCCTGTAAAACAACACATATCACTGCACTTATCGTGCTACCCTGTAAAACAACACATATCACTGCACCTATCGTGCTACCCTGTAAAACAACACATCACTGCACCTAATTGTGCTACCCTGTAAAACAACACATATCACTGCACTTATCCTAAAACAAAGAAAATAGGATTGAACGGAGACTTTATAAAGTCAGCAGTTCGTTTTTATGGTGATGGAGAGATGGGAGGAAGGGTTCGGAGGCAGAAGAAGGAGAGGAATGAGGGATGAGGTGATGGAGGGATATTAATTGGTGGGGGAAGTTTGAATTTAAGAGCTGATTTGATTGACGGACTGCCGGGGAAACTTTGGCGACTTGTTCAATTACACAGCAGAGCGGAGCACCATTCATTATTCACAAGAGGAAGTGATGGAATTAGGAGTAGAAATGTGGGAACAGTATTAGATCAGGTTATTAAACAGAGAAGGGTAGGGGGCCTGCAGTGTGTGAAGGAGGGTGTAAGGGGGTAGTGTGTGTGTGCGAGTGTATGTGCGTACACAGGGCCAGTAATAATTTAGACATCAGCTGTTTCAATGAGCGTTTTGAATCTCATTCAGTAGTTGGATTCAATAACCTCAACTGTGATTTTCTTTTGACAAAGAATGAGAACATAGGACATCAATCAAAAGACATTTCATGCTATTTTCTGCTTATAAATTCCATGTTTTTTTACTCCATCAACATCTCATATTGCATGTGATTAGCAGTCTAGATCTGACTCATTGGGTGTTCAAAGGTTATCAGAATTACATTTACATTTACATTTAAGTCATATCCAGAGCGACTTACAAATTGCTGCGTTCACCTTATGACATCCAGTGGAACTGCCACTTTACAATAGTGCATCTAAATCTTTTAAGGGGGGGGGGGTGGCAAGGATTACTTTATCCTATCCTAGGTATTCCTTAAAGAGGTGGGGTTTCAGGTGTCTCCGGAAGGTGGTGATTGACTCCGCTGTCCTGGCGTCGTGAGGGAGTTTGTTCCACCATTGGGGGGCCAGAGCAGCGAACAGTTTTGACTGGGCTGAGCGGGAACTGTACTTCCTCAGTGGTAGGGAGGCGAGCAGGCCAGAGGTGGATGAACGCAGTGCCCTTGTTTGGGTGTAGGGCCTGATCAGAGCCTGGAGGTACTGAGGTGCCGTTCCCCTCACAGCTCCGTAGGCAAGCACCATGGTCTTGTAGCGGATGCGAGCTTCAACTGGAATCATTGAGGTCAGGTTCACGCCGTTCATCACAGCCAGGGTTGGGTAGGTTACTTTCTAAATGTAATCTGTTACAGTTACTAGTTACCTGAGCAGGTGCTTGAGTCAGCCTTGACAGCACAGAACCCTGAGAGAACTTTAGTTGTTATGGAAATAGAACATTCTACTCTGAGGTGGACGTTTGGCTGACACACAGTACAATGGAATCCTGTACTGGTCTCAATGGTGTTGTCTGTTCCAGACAGTCGTTTAGTTATAGGGTGGCGCACAATTGGCCCAGCGTCGTCCGGGTTAGAGGAGGGTTGGCCAGGGCAGGCCCTCATTGTACATAATAATTTGTTCTTAACTGACTTGCCTAGTTAAATAAAGGATAAATAAAAGAAATAGTTACAGCAATCTTCTACTCTCTCAATTCCATAGCACCCAGATTCATCAGTATAACTAGGTGTCCCCAAAATTGAGTTTATTGTGCGACTGCAAACAGAAGTGATATTGCCTGTCTGTCTGTGAAATTAAATGAAGGCTAAGGGAATGATGTTTAAATTTACAACAAATGCTCTCTGTCCTACATCCTCTTTCTTTCTCTCCTCGCTCTCTGCAGACAGAGGGGAGAGGCAACGGACGAGTGATCCAGTCCTATCCATCCATCATTGAGAACCAGGAGGAAGAGGAGGAGGAAGATGAGTTGGCATCTGTATCTCCGGAATTGGTGCGCAACAGCATCCTGTACACTAGAGAGGTGTCTTCTGGGAAGTCTCCATCGGGTAGAGCCGGGATGGAGAGAGAGTTGCACAGCGGCAGAGAAGGAACACACCAGAGCACTAGGAAACTGAGGGAGAAGATCCAGATCCGCCAGACAGCTCTCACCACGCTAGACCCCTCCAACCTCAGCCCTAGGTAACAGCTAATACTATCACGCAATCTACTGACTCGTCAATTATTTTTGTCAGTTGTTTATCAGTCCTCATGTCTAATCTGTCACTCTCTCTCCCTCCCCTTCCCCCTCCCTTCGCTTCTCTCTCTTGCTATTTCACTCTCTCTCTCTCTCTCTCTCTCTCTCTCTCTCTCTTCTCTACCTCTCTCTCTTTCTCTCTGCTCTACCTCTCCCTCTCTCTTTGTCTCCCTCTCTCTCTCATTCCCCAGGGTTGTGGACGGTACGGAGGACACTGAAGGTACAGAGACGTCTCCAGTGTTCTCCTTCTCTTCTAGTCGAGCCTGTCCAGTCAGAGGTCCAGGGAATGCACCTGCCACATTTACAGGTCCCCAAAACCATAACCACAATGACAACCACAACCCCCACCACCACAATCCAAACCACAACAACCATCACTATGACCATAACCAGCACCAGAACCACAACCAGCACCATAACCATCACCACAACCACAGTTACCTGTCCAACATTGTAATCGGTAATGTAACTTTTGGATTACCCAAAATCAGTAATTCCATTAGGAGGCATAGGTTAATAGCTGGCAAAAAATCATCAAATCAGATTTGAACCCTAACCTTAACCACACTGTTAACCCTAATGCCTAACCCAAACCTAAAATTAAGACCAAAAAGATAATTTTTACAATATAGCCAGTTTTGACATTGCAGCTGTGTTGTCCTCCCAATCAAAGGATCAGACAATGAATATAGTACTGAAAGCATAAGCTACAGTACAACTAGCTAGCATTGCAATGCATAAAATGCAGTGAGTTCTTGACTCAAAGAGAGAAAAAGACAATATTTTAAGTTTTGAACAAATCTCTCTCTCTCTCTCTCTCTCTCTCCGCTTCTCTCTCTTGCTATTTCACTCTCTCTCTCTCTCTCTCCCTCTCTCTCTCTCTCTCTCTCCCTCTCTCTCTCTCTCTCTCTCAATTCAATTCAATTCAAGGGCTTTATTGGCATGGAAAACATGTGTTAACATTGCCAAAGCAAGTGAGGTAGATAATATATAAAGTGAATATATAAAGACAAATAAACAATAAAAATTAACAGTAAACATACAGAAGTTTCAAAACAATAAAGACATTACAAATGTCATATTATATATATACAGTGTTTTAACAATGTACAAATGGTTAAAGGACACAAGATAAAATAAATAAGCATAAATAGGCATCTCTCTCTCTCTCTGATGACTCCCCCATCCTTAGTGAGTCTGATCACACCTCTTCAAACTGTCCTGCAGACGAGGATAGTCACCCCCCAGCACTGAACAAACCCGGATCCCACAACTGCACTGCTCCTCCATCATTGAGAGGGATAAATTCACAGAGCTGGAGAGAGTCATGGTGGAGCTGAGAGAGCTAGTCCACACAATCCAGCCAGAACAAGCCCACGAAACAGACCAGCACAACAAACCCCCTCCCCCCATCCACCAAACTACCAGGTGTGAATCATGAAAGCGACTCAGGGGGTATGCTAATTTTCTATAGAGCAGACCTAACCTACTCTTTTAAATTAGTCAAAACAGGAACATTTTACATCTGTCTAGAAATAAATAAGGAAATGATCTCAACAGAGAAAAATGGCCTTGTGTGCTACCTGTATCCCCCCCAATAGAATCCCTATACTTTAACGAGGACAGCTTCTCCATCCTAGAGGGGGCGATCAACCATTTCCAGGCTCAGGGACATGTACTGGTCTGTGGTGATCTAAATGCCAGAACTGGACAAGAACCTAACACCCTCAGCACACAGGGGGACAAACACCTATCTGGAGGTGATAGCATTCCCTCCCCCATATGCCCCCCTAGACACAACTATGACAACATAACCAACAAAAATGGGTCACAACTCCTGCAGCTCTGTCGGACGCTGGGTATGTACATAGTCAATGGTAGGCTTCGAGGGGACTCCTCTGGAAGGTACACCTATAGCTCATCTCTTGGCAGTAGTACTGTAGACTACTTTATCACTGACCTCAACCCAGAGTCTCTTAAAGTGTTCACAGTCAGTCCACTGACTCCCCTATCAGATCACAGCAAAACTCTACTTGAACAAAGCTATATTCAATCATGAGGCATCAAAGCCAAATGAATTGAATACATGCTATAGATGGAAGGAAAGTAGTGTGGAAATATACCAAAAAAACTATTTGGCAACAGAAAATTCAATCCCTTCTAGACAATTTCCTGTACAAAATGTTTCACTGTAATAGTGAAGGTGTAAACTTGGCAGTAGAAAACCTAAACAGTTTCCCTATCAAATAAAAAAATTCAAGCAGACAACCTATGAAAATTAACAATGACAAATGGTTTCATGAGGAATGCAAAAACCAAAGAAAGAAATTGAGAACCTATCCTTCCAAAAACATAGAGACCCAGAAAACCTGAGCCTACACCTTCACAATGGTGAATCACTAAAACAATACAGAAATACACTACGGAAAAAGAAGGAACAGCATATCAGAAATCAGCTCACTGTAATTGAATAATCCATAGAATCTAACCACTTCTGGGAAAATTGGAAAACTCTAAACAAACAACAACATGAAGTGTTATCTATCCAAAATGGAGATGTATGGATAAACCACTTCTTCAATCTATTAGGCTCTATAACAAAGCACAAACAGCAAAAACATGTACAGGATCACATACAAATCTTAGAATCAACTATTAAAGACTAACAGAACCCAGTGGATTCTCCAATTATATTGAATGAATACAGGACCACAAACAAACCCTCCAACCCAAAAAGGCCTGTGGGATTGATGGTATCCTAAATGAAATGATAATATATACAGACCACATCATCCTCAGCTCTGGCATATTCCCCAATATTTGTAACCAAGGGCTGAACACCCCAAACCACAAAAGTGGAGACAAATTTGACCCTAATAACTACCGTGGGATATGCGTCAACAGCAACCTTGGGGAAATCCTCATCATTACCATTAACAGCAGACTCGTACATTTAGTCTGCGACAACAACGTACTGAGCAAATGTAAATGTACTTTTTACAAAATTACTGTACGACAGACCACGTATTCACTCTGCACACCCTAATTGAGAAACAAACAAAACAAAAGCAAAGTTGTCTCATGCTTTGTTGATTTCAAAAAGCTTTCGAGTCAATTTTGCATGAAGGCCTGCTATACAAATTGATGGAAAGTGGTGTTGGGGGAAAAATGTACGACATTATAAACTCCATGGACACAAGCAACAAGTGTGCTGTTAAAATTGGCTAAAAACAAACACATCTCTTTCCACAGGGCCGGGGAGTTTGACAGGGATGCAGCTTAAGCCCCACCCTCTTCAACATATAAATCAACGAACTGGCGAGGAAACTAGAACGGTCTGCAGCACCCAGTCTCACCCTTCTAGAATCTGAAGTCAAATGTCTACTGTTTGCTAATGATCTGGTGCTTCTCTCCCCATCCAACGAGGGCCTACAGCAGCACCTAGATCTTCTGCACAGATTCTATCAGACCTGGGCTCTGACAGTAAATCTCAGTAAGACAAAAATAATGGTTTTCCAAAAAAGGTCCAGTTGCCAGGACCACTAATACAAATTCCACCAAGACACCGTTGCCATAGAGCACACAAAAAATTATACATGCCTCTGCCTAAACATCAGTGCCACAGGTAACTTCCACATAGCTGTGGACGATCTGAGAGACAAGGCAAGAAGGGCCTTCTATGCCATCAAAAATAACATAAAATTCAACATACCAATTAGAATCTGGCAAAAAATACTTGAATCAGTTATAGAACCCATTGCCCTTTATGGTTGTGAGGTCTGGGGTCCGCTCACTAACCAAGAATTCACAAAATGGGACAAACACCAAATTGAGACTGCATGCAAAAAATATCCTCTGTGTACAATGTAAAACACCAAATAATGCACAGAGAGCAGAAATAGGCTGACACGTGTTAATGATCAAAATCCAGAAAGAGCCGTTCAATTCTACAACCACCTAAATGGAAGCAATTCCCAAACCTGGCAACACGATTAGACCCAACCAAAACATTAGGAAACAAAAAGATAATTATTTGACACATTGGAAAGAATTTACAAAAAAACAGAGTAAACTAGAATGCACAGTGGCATAATACCTGACCACTGTGACTGACCCAAAATTAAGGAAATCTTTGATTATATACAGACTCGGTGATCATAACCTTGCTGTTGGGAATGGCTGCAGAAGGCAGAACTGGCTCTCAAGAGAAGACAGGCTATGTGCACACTGCACACAAAATTAAGTGGAAACTGAGCTGCACTTCCTAATCTGCCAAATGTATGGCAATATTAGAGTCACATATTTCCCTCAGATTATACAGACCTACAAAGAATTTGAAAATGAATACAATTTTGATAAAGTCCCATATTTATTAGACGGAGTAGTAGCAGTGCTATGCAAGCTAGAGAGGACGTCACGCCTCACATTCTTGGACCCAGGATGGTAGGAGACGGTGAAATTGAACCGAGTGAACAACAGAGCCTAATGAGCCTGCTTTGAGTTGAGGCGCTTGATGGTGAGGAGATATTCCAGATGTGGTCGGTCCACACTAGGAATAGATGTTCCACCCCTTCTAGCCAGTGTCTCCATTCCTCCGGCGCCATCTTGATCGCAAGAAGTTCCCAATTACCAACGTCATAATTCCTTTTAAAACGATGGGAAACGAAAGTGCAGGGATATATATTTTGGTCCTGGGCAGAACGCTGGGACGGCCCCCACTCCAATGTCTGAGGTGTCGACCTCCACCACGAACTGATTTTAGATTTTAGAGCTTAGTCTGCGTAAATGTTCCTCAGGGGACAATCTAGCCCTGCCCAGTTGCATGGGCGCCGGAGGAGGTGAGTCGACAATGATTTCTGAGGGAACTCGGGTGGATTCTCTCCGGACTGGAGGTGTCGGGGATTTCCGGGGTTCTTCAGGGGATGAGGAAAAACATGGACGGATGCGTGTGCCCGGGGTCAGACCTCCTCTCCCTACTGTGTTCCCGTAGTCACCCATCGATCCTTATGGTCAACGCTATGAGTCAGTCAAGGTCCAAGGGCAGCTCCCATGCTGCGAGCTCATCCTTAATTTCCTCTGATAATCCATGTAGGAAGGTGTTGAACAGAGATTCCGGGTTACAGGCACTCTCGGAGACTACCGTGTAGTCTGCCACACTAGGGGAGTCTTGACGCTGTTGAAGTAGCTTCCGAGCCGCCTCTTTTCTAGACAATGGAGAGTCAAGCACCTTCCTTACTTCCACCTCGAAATCCTCCAACCTAAGGCAATCTATGAATTGTTGCTCCCACACCGCCGTAGCCCAGACGAGTGCCCTCCTGGATTTCATCGTTATAAGATAAGATATCTTTGAACGGTCCAATGGAAATGAAGAGGGCTGCAGCTCAAAAATGAGGGACACTGGGAGAGAAATGCCCGGCAGGTCCCGGGATCCCCAGCGTAGCGCTCCGGAGGATGTAAGCAGAGGTTCTCTGGAAGCCGTGGTAGGATGGGGAAAGTCTGGGAGTTTTCCATTGTGGCTTGCTGCCTAATAGATAGTCCGCGGAATCATTCCAACAATGCACTGATGGCATGGTCATGGTGTTCCGCCAAGGTGTGGAATCTTTTCATAAGGTTATGTAGTAACTCCTCATGTCTTCCAATTGTGGCTCCTTGTGAGGAGACAGTGTTGCAGAGCTGGCCCGAGTCTGCTGGGTCAGTCATGGCCAGTTTGTACTATCAGGACTCAGGATATGACACAGATGTAGACACAGGAGGCGGATAGTACGATTCTCAGAATATTTATTATAACAAATAGCAGGCATAGGGCAGGTCAAGGGTAGGCAGAGGTTCGTAATCCAAAGCAGAGTCAACCAGGGACAGAGCTGCAGGCGGGCTCATGGTCAGGACAGGCAGAATGGTCAACACCCAGGAAGACTAGAAAACAAAGGAGAAACGGGAAAAACGCTGGTAAGACCGGACCTAACAAAACGAACTGACAACAGACAATTTATTACTCCGATTCTGTTGCAAAACATTTCTTAAATGGAAGCAAACGGGACGTAACGGGGAGGGACCTACCTGAATTTTTCAAATAGAAACTTTCGTTTTGCTCTGTTTGCTTCTTTTTAGTTCTTCAATAGTAAATGGTTTCTGTAATGAATACATCCCTGTGACAATGTTGCGTTGGGAGGTAGGTGAAGGAGTCGGGCACAGGTGAGCAGAGATGTCTGAGATGTGTACGTTTAATAGGTAAGTCCACCAAACACAGGTATGGCACAATCCAAAAGTCAAACGCCCTCGACAACAGAGACACCCATTACTCACGCAAGGAGGAACAAACAAAGTTCCTTAATAACACACTCTTATTAAATGCGTGAAACAAAAATTGGGCACAACCTCACTGAGTAAAACAATCCTGCACAAACCTAGGCAGGCAACAGGGTAAATATATACACACAGAAATGAAGGCAAATGAAACCAGGTGTGAAAGAACCAAAGACAAAACAAATAGAAAAGGAAAAAAGGATCGGTGATGGCTAGTAGGCCGGCGACGCCGAGCGCCGCCCGATCAGGGAGAGGAACTACCTTCGGTGGAAGTCGTGACAATCCCTGGTCGCAAAAACAATTACTGGCAGCTTAAACTTCTTCAATTCAACCATTATTGGGTTAAAATAGACAGCATATACATTTGGGAACAGCCATCCTCAATAACCACAATCCGTAAGGCACAAATAAATGAGAGAGCAGCAGTGTGATTCACATCAATGTGCTATGTAGCCTAGATATCAATAATAAGTGATATCAGTATCGCCCGTAGGTTATGTACCACTGCTGTCATCCTTATCTCCAAGCATTTATTCAAGTTGGATCATTTTTGGTTGCCGACAGCAGTCACACAATTGGAAGACCATAGCTTGGACTGTAGCCTACGAATGCCTATTCCTGCTCTTTTCCCACAATCCTTCAAACACATTTGGTGTGACATCAAAGTGGTCTCTGATTTGTGGTCAGACTCAAACTTCAACTCGTGCCTTTTTTCAATGTTGATTTGAATGTCATTGAGAAAACAGAAAGGTGTCAAATAACTTTTGTGCAAACATCCTTTCTGAATTCATGAATAATCCTAGAAGTAATCACCTAGTTTTTCAAAAGTATCTGTAATCCGATTACAATATTTTAGCTGGTAATTTAGCGGATCCCACCACAACCATCACTGCCACAACCATCAACACAATCACCTCCATTATCACAACCATCACCACAACCACAATCACCTCCATTATCACAACCATCACCACAATCACCTCCATTATCACAACCATCACCACAACCACAATCACCTCCATTATCACAACCATCACCACAATCACCTCCATTATCACAACCATCACCACAACCACAATCACCTCCATTATCACAACCATCACCACAATCACCTCCATTATCACAACCATCACCACAACCACAATCACCTCCATTATCACAACCATCACCACAATCACCTCCATTATCACAACCATCACCACAACCACAATCACAACCATCACCACAACCACAATCACAACCATCACCATCACCACCACAACCATAACCACAACCACAATCACCTCCATTATCACAACCATCACCACAATCACCTCCATTATCACAACCATCACCACAACCACAATCACAACCATCACCACAACCACAATCACAACCATCACCATCACCACCACAACCATAACCACAACCACAATCACCTCCATTATCACAACCATCACCACAACCACAATCACAACCATCACCACAACCACAATCACAACCATCACCATCACCACCACAACCATAACCATCACCACAATCACCTCCATTATCACAACCATCACCACAACCACAATCACAACCATCACCACAATCACCTCCATTATCACAACCATCACCACAACCACAATCACAACCATCACCACAACCACAATCACAACCATCACCATCACCACCACAACCATAACCACAACCACAATCACCTCCATTATCACAACCATCACCACAACCACAATCACAACCATCACCACAACCACAATCACAACCATCACCACCACCACAATCACAACCATCACCACCACCACAATCACAACCATCACCATCACCACCACAACCATAACCACAACCACAACCACAACTATCACCTCAACCATCACCACAACCACCACCACCACAACCATCACCACAATCACCTCCATTATCACAACCATCACCACAACCACAATCACAACCCTCACCACCACCACAATCACAACCATCACCATCACCACCACAACCACAACCACAACTATCACCACAACCATCACCTCCACAACCATCACCATAACCACAGCCACCATCACCACAACCATCACCACCACCACAACCATCACCACAACCACTACAGATCATGTTGTGGTCAAGTCATCAGGCTACATTGAACTGATTATCATAAACCGTATTATATGATGATTACATAACTACATAGTCCTTACCTAGAATGTAAACTTTAAAATGACATAACCCTGTTATTATTACCTACTATATACCAAGTATATGAAGATATTGGGACTTGTAAGTAACACAGTAACTGCTTCACCAGTTTAGGTTATTTTGTGACTCTTTCTAAATGGTGTTGCAGATATTCTCCAGATCAGCACAGCAGAGTCAGCAGCTAAAGCTGAGGAGACCTGGGGACAACTACGGCACCTAGACCAGGAGGTACAGTATGCTGTCTGTGCGTACGTGTACACGTGCATGCTTGTGTAAGAGGTAGCATTAGTCAGCTGAGCCACAGGCATATGGCCTTCTCAGGTGGTAGATGGATGGAGGGAGTGAGAGAATGAGGGAGCGAGAGAACGAGGAACAGAAAGACAGGAAGAGGAATCTCTTCAAAATCTTCCAGAGGACACAGATTGGAGCGGAACTGGGACTCGCCAAATGGTGTCACAGGGAACATTCTAGAACGTGTTCAACCTTTTGTGGAACCAGGAACTGACATAATCTGGTTTACCCTCTATGGAGGGCCGCTTACATTGTAACATTTGAGGAAAGACTGAAGTCAACTAACCGTCTAAGGGATATGTGCTATTCCACGGGCTGTAGAACTTAAATACTGCTGTAGAATGTGCTTTTGAGGGAATCATAATTGTGTAATGTTCCATAATAGAACACTAGAATAAAGAAAAGCAGCTTTCCTCCATTCACACAGAGTCTCTATGTTAGCGTATCCCATGGTTTTGATTGGCAGGTGGCTAAATTGACATTAGGCTCTTGGCAGAGTGGGGGTCTCCCCCTGTGGTGCCTCGCTCCATCACCTGGCCTTGGCTGATAGGGGAAGGAGAGGAAAAAGGAGGAAAGATTTGGGGAATTTATAGATTGGTAAGGGAGAAGGATCGAAGAGGATGAGGAGTGGGCAGAACCTCTTTCCCTCACTCCATCGCTCTGTCTCACCACCCCCCATACTTCATTCCCTCCCTCCCTTTTACTGTCTCACCACACCCATACCTCTTTCCCTCCCTCCCTTTTACTGTCTCACCCCCATACCTCTTTCCCTCCCTCCCTTTTACTGTCTCACCACACCCATACCTCTTTCACTCCCTCCCTTTTACTGTCTCACCCCCATATCTCTTTACCTTCCTCCCTTTTACTGTCTCACCCCCCATACCTCTTTCCCTCCCTCTCTCTCGCTGTCTCACCCCCCCATATCTCTCTCTCTCTCTCTCTCTCTCTCTCTCTCTCTCTCTCTCTCTCTCTCTCTCTCTCTCTCTCTCTCTCACTCTCTCTCTCGCTCTCTCCCTCTCTCTCTCTCTCGCTCTCTCTCTCTCTCTCTCTCTCTCTCTCTCTCTCTCTCTCTCTCTCGCGCACCTCTCTCTCTCTCTCTCTCTCTCGCCTCTCTCTCCCTCTCGCCTCTCTCTCTCTCTCTGCCTCTCTCTCTCTCTCTCTCTCTCTCTCTCTCTCTCTCTCTCTCTCTCTCTCTCTCTCAGGGAGGACAGTGTTTGACAGGTTGTCTCTCAGTGTGGTTCCCGGTGGTAACTGTAATCCTTACTTGAGCCAGTCCACGCTGGTCACCACGGGACATGGAAGAGGGGCTGGGGATTAACCCATAACCCTCGTCTCACATTAAATCAATACCATGCACGTTGATCCAAACATGTTGTATCACTTGTTACATTACATAGAGGTACACTAAAACTTCCTAAGAGCAGCCAAAAGTGATTTTACCAGTTATTACCTTATTCCTTATTTAGTTCATGTTATTTCATCTAGCTCATGTGCCACGACTAAATATGTGTAAATGCAATTTTTTTTATCGTTCGCTAGATTGAACTGTGCCTCAAGACTCGATTCTCTGGCCTATTAACTTGATTCTAGGGAAGAATCAAATCAAACCATTTTAGTATGGACATTTGGGTGATAATATGTTTACTACAATATAATATGTATGTATGTATGTATGTATGTATGTATGTATGTATGTATGAATGTATATGTATGCAAATTTGAGAACTGGGCCATAATTATATATTTTGTACAGATGTTGATTTTTGTAGATGCAGAGTGAATGTTACAGAGCATTATTTTCATGTCTAAACAATCGTAAGATTTTTTTTATTAAATCCTAATTGTCCCTTGGTACTACTATACTCCGGCTTAAATTGTAAGAGCAGACTGATAAAACATTCAGCGTATAAACAGTGATACTAAATTATACAATGATATAGAATGATGGCCATCACAAGCACCAGAAAACCTTTAATGAGGATAGAGCTGAGGAGATAAATTGGTCACATTGAGTCAACAATCTGATGAATGTTGAGTAATGAACTAATATTCAGATGCAATGGTCCTCAATCTACCCTCACAAGCTCCTTGCTGAATCTGCAGTGTTACTGCCGTGTTACTGACCTCAATTGTCTACAAATCCAACTGTGGCAATATTACATACCTGCCCAATGACCTGTGAACTCTCAGCTATGACCTTCGAGCGACCCCTAAAGACTTGAGCTCCTGACGTGTGTAGATGACACATTCATTTTGAAGAGCGGAGGCCAAAATGTGACCCCTGGTTCCTGAGACCATAATCAACACCTACCCAGGAGATCTGGAACAATGACAGACTCCTGGGAATTTCAGAACAACCCGTAGTGACACATGGAACCATGGGAAACACCATGATGAATGCTAACACTTAACAGCCTCACACACATACACCACTTACGCTGCTGTCAAACTGTTTACTATTATTATATTATTTATTCTGCTACTAGTCACTTTCTCCTAATCCTCCGCCTACATGTACATCGCTACCTCAAATTACTGCAATATCCCTGCACAGTGTACATGTGGTACTGGCACTGGCCCTGTATATAATGTTTTCCTTATTATACTGTATATTTATTTACATTTTATTAGTAATACTATTTTGATATTGATTACTGCACTGTTGGATAAAGCTTTCAAGTTAAGCATTTCACTGTATTTGTGCATGTGACAATAAAACTTGAATTTGAATCAGGGATGGCCTAAATTCAAAATTTTGGAATTGAGTCCCATTCAACTCTTTAGTTGAAATGCTAATTGATTTGGCCACACCCCACATAATGTAGAATTTGAGTTTGAGTGACAGCCAGTAGAATTTAATTAAGTGCATTTCAAAGACATTCCACTCAGTCATAGAACATGAGAGTTTCATTGAGTCTTGTCAGGTCACACTTCCAGACACCAAATAATATATCACTTTTCTCTGGAAACAATGATCATATACTCTTTTAATCATATTTCTTATAACAGCCAATTATACAGTATTTCCACCAACCATTTCATGTTTGACTTCTTGCATCAGTGTCTGCTTGAAGGTTCAACTAATACATTCTGGGGAATGTAATATTTCCCCCATATTGAACAGAATTTAAGTGATTAATGAAGACCCCACTCTGCCTCACCTCTCTGTCTCTGTCTCTTTCTCCCTCTTTCTCTCTCCCACACTCTCTCGCCCCTCTTTCTCTCTGAGGTGACAGGGCTGAAATTGTGTTGATGGCGTAGCGGATTGGACTGTCCCGCTTCTATTTTTATCAACCCCATCGTTTACACAAAGAATTTGTGAGAACAGAGAGAGAGAACTAGAATGAGGAGAGAGTACTAGATTTGTCTCTTAAATTACACCTGAAAATGAGTTTTTATCGAGTTATAATACTTTGGTGGGTGCTTATATTTGTCCTATTTCAATTGGAAATGCATTTTTGCATATCCTAACTCTCCCCTCGGAGAGTGGGGTCACAGCCAGATTCAGCCATTGTGAAAGGCGATGCTGGAAAAAATGTCGGTTCAGTACCTCGCCTTGCCAGCTTAGGGATTCAAGCTTTCAGTTATTGGCCTAACCCTCTTACCACTAGGCTACATACCACCCATAGAAAAGGTCATCAATCACTCAGAAAAGACCATATGGCTAAGTTAGTTTGTGCCGTCTGGCGCCAGTATGTCATGGTCATCAGTCAGCTATTGATGTTTGCCTCGGCTGAACCTGCGTTGATGTGTTTACTTTCACTATCTGGTCCTGACGTGTCAAGTTCCGTATTGTATGTGCCAAACCTTCACTTGTCTCCTGTTTTATTTCTACGTAGCACGATCCCTGCATGCGTGTTGATCTGTGTTGTGTTAATGGGTTGCCTAGCGTGATGAATACCCATGTATGTGTTGAGTGACAGAGCCAGCTGGCATGCTGGCAGGGTGCCCTTGCTGTGCCATCTCTCTGTAGGACCACTACTGGCTGAATAGGACTAATCACCTCCAAGCCATCATTTTAATGACCAATTAGACCAGCATCATCAAGCTAGGCCAGAATAGCAACCCAAAATGGCAGGCTGAAAATGACCAAATTAATATTGATGACCCGGAATGGTTGATGTAATAATGGCAGTTTCACTAAGGGTGGTAGACCCATAATGGCTGCCTCGGAATTGGCAGATTAAGACTACATCCAGATTGGTGCATTTTAACACTCCCTGTCATGGCTTTCAAAGTGTTGGGCTAGTTCAGAAAGGAAGAGGCGAAGCAAGTGGTTTTACTCCACCCAAAATCTGTCAACAAAAATAAGCCCATGAGGTGAAGAATTGTTGTATAGTGGTCAATGTGAGTGTTGAATTTGGTCAAGAACATGTATTGCTTATTTGCTAAAAGAAGCTTATTTGATCTAATAGAAGTTTAATCAGGATTAGATTGTTACGAATGCAGTGATATAAGTGGACTCACTTGGCATTTTGGCAAATCTGAATTTTCATAGAGATAGAGGACTCATTTTATTTCACCTTTATTGAGCCAGGTAGGCAAGTTGAGAACAAGTTCTCATTTACAATTGCGACCTGGCCAAGATAAAGCAAAGCAGTTCGACACATACAACAACCCAGAGTTACACATGGAGTAAAACAAACATACAGTCAATAATACAGTAGAAAAATAAGTCTATATACAACATGAGCAAGTGAGGTGAGATAAGGGAGGTAAAGGCAAAAAAAGGCCATGGTGGCGAAGTAGATACAATATAGCAAGTAAAACACTGGAATGGTTGATTTGCAGTGGAAGAATGTACAAAATAGAGAGAAATAACAGGGTGCAAAGAAGCAAAATAAAGAAATAAATGCAGTAGGGGAAGAGGTAGTTGTTTGGGCTTTATTATAGATGGGCTATGTACAGGTGCAGTAATCTGGGAGCTGCTCTGACAGCTGGTGCTTAAAGCTAGTGAGGGAGATAAGTGTTTCCAGTTTCAGAGATTTTTGTAGTTCGTTCCAGTCATTGGCAACAGAGAACTGGAAGGAGAGGTGGCCAAAGGAAGAATTGGTTTTGGGGGTGACCAGAGAGATATACCTGCTGGAGTGCGTGCTACAGGTGGGTGCTGCTATGGTGACCAGCTGAGATAAGGGTGCGACTTTACCTAGCAGGGTCTTGTAGATGACCTGGAGCCAGTGGGTTTGGCGACGAGTATTAAGCGAGGGCCAGCCAACGAGAGTGTACAGGTCGCAGTGGTGGGTAGTATATGGGGCTTTGGTGACAAAACGGATGGCACTGTGATAGACTGCATCCAATTTATTGAGTAGGGTATTGGAGACTATTTTGTAAATGACATCGCCGAAGTCGAGGATTGGTAGGATGGTCAGTTTTACAAGGGTATGTTTGGCAGCATGAGAGAAGGGTGCTTTGTTGCGAAATAGGAAGCCAATTTGAGATTTAACTTCGGATTGGAGATGTTTGATGTGAGTCTGGAAGGAGAGTTTACAGTCTAACCAGACACCTAGGTATTTGTAGTTGTCCACATATTCTAAGTCAGATGCGTCCAGAGTAGTGATGTTGGACAGGCGGGCAGGTGCAGGCAGCGATCAGTTGAAAAGCATGCATTTAGTTTTACTTGTATTTAAGAGCAATTGGAGGCCACGGAAGGAGAGTTGTATGGCATTGAAGCTTGCTTGGAGGGTTGTTAACACAGTGTCCAAAGAAGGGCCAGAAGTATACAGAATGGTGTCGTCTGCGTAGAGGTGGATCAGAGACTCACCAGCAGCAAGAGCAACATCATTGTGGCACCCCCAAAGAGACTGCCAGAAGCCCGGACAACAGACCTTCCGATTTGACACACTGAACTCTATCAGAGAAGTTGTTGGTGAACCAGGCGAGGCAATCATTTGAGAAACCAAGGCTGTCGAGTCTGCCGATGAGGATGTTGTCATTGACAGAGTCGAAAGCCTTGGCCAGGTCAAAGAATACGGCTGCACAGTATTGTTTCTTATCGATGGCGGTTAAGATATCGTTTAGGACCTTGAGCGTGGATGAGGTGCACCCATGACCAGCTCTGAAACCAGATTGCATAGCGGAGAAGGTATGGTGGGATTCGAAATGGTCGGTAATCTGTTTGTTGACTTGGCGTTCGAAGACCTTAGAAAGGCAGGGTAGGATAGATATAGGTCTGTAGCAGTATGGGTCAAGAGTGACCCCCCCTTTGAAGAGCGGGATGACCGCAGCTGATTTCCAATCTTTGGGAATCTCAGACGACACGAAAGAGAGGTTGAACAGGCTAGTAATAGGGGTGGCAACAATTTCAGCAGATCATTTTAGAAAGAAAGGGTCCAGATTGTCTAGCCCGGCTGATCCATCATCATGGATAGAATCCGTTTTAGCATGGACATTGCCATTGAGTGCTTCCATCATTTTAAAGTAGTCAACTGGGTGGTGATTCATATGAGTTGGAAGCAATCAGCCAATGAAGAAGAAGAAAATTGACTACTTAAAATGGGAGATAGCCTCAATGACGCTGCTCATGCTGTCACAGACACTATAATGGCAGAGATACAAAGATGATTTCTCTATCTATCTCTATGGCGTGTTGTTCACACACATATCTGCCCTCTCATTGGCTAGACTTGTCCCACCTGATATTGTCTTCTGTCTTTGAGGACATGTTTTTCCATTGTTAGAGCTGTCACTTGACTATCTTGTCAACACAATAGAACATCTTTTGTCTAGTTTAAGGATTGGCTGGAGGGATTCTCCACCAGTGTTAAATCCATTAGAAGGAATGTGTTCAGCGGTAGAGCTAAAATGTCTGACCCAAAATGCATAATTTGATATTGCTGAGCCCAAATGAATATGGCTGACTGAAATATGTTTTTGTGTTTGTTCCCAGGTGAGTTCTCTGGGGAAGGAGGTGGCAGAGCTGGGCCAAGTAATGAGGAGTATGGCTCACCTGATGGAGTCCCTCATCTCCGGACCCAAACCCCTCTATCCTGCACACTTTGTACCTGGACACCCCACGTGCCTGTCCCACCCTGCGCCCACATCCCACGCCACCCCCCCACAGTCCTATCCTCCCCCCTCTCAGACTGGACCTCTCTGGGAAGACACCCCCCTCACCACCCCCTCTCCTTGCACCTCTCCACTTGTTGGCCATGTCCAGCGGCATCCTGGGATGTTCCACGTGGATCCCGCCCTGACCGCTTTTCCACACAGACCACAGAACCTCCACCTGGTCTACCCTCTGTGCCCTGGCCCGGCCTCCTCCCCCCTTTCACGCCCCTACCCCCCCTCCTTCTCCCTCACGGACGCCTCAACAGAGCTACTGCTCCCCTCGCCCCTCACCTCTCCTGGGACGCCCCACTGTGGAGGGGGAGGGGGCGCTGGGTCCTTCAGGTTGCGGGCACGGAGTCTGGAGACCCCACAGCCACCGCGTGATAGGAGAGGAGGGGCCCCTCAGAGCTCCGGGAGCCTGCCCCGCCCTGGAGGGAGCTACCAGCACATGGATTTGTAGCGGACAGAACTGGACTAAAGTGGACTCTCACTTAGATACTGGACTAAAGAGATACTGGACTAAAGGAGTGGATGGGACTAACAACCAGGTCCCCATATCATCAGACTACACTCTTACAGGGACACACAGATCTCTGATAATACTGATAACATTTAATTTTCTATCTCTGTTTCCAAGGCACATTTTTATTTTCAAATTGCATGACTAAAGTAGAGGGGCAGTAGGTAGCCTATAGGTAGCTACATTGTATAGACGTTCCAGTAGTGTTCTGGAGGGGTATAGAAGCACGAATGTAGCTGTGACGTTGTGTTATTCTCTGGAGAAGACCCTGGGGGTCTGAAGGAGAGGAGAAGAGCAGTACTGCACAATGACAGAGGAGGAGGAGGAGGGGACTGGGTCGCACCAGGGATGGATGGAATAGTAGAGATGCCTGAGTGTATAAGGGGGAGGGAGAGGGAAGGAGGAGGGGGGGATTTCTTGCTCTTTCTCTCTTTCCTGGCAGGGTTTCAATTTGGATGGATTGGAGGAGAGAGTGAGTGGTGGAGGGAGTTGTGGTTGTGGGATGATGGAGAGAGTTGGAGGATGTGAGGCTTTAAGTTCCAGTTTTCTATCCACTCCCACCCCATCACTGTTCTTGTAGTCGAGGTCTGGGCCTGCAGCTGGGGACCAGTGGCTGGTGTTTGGGGGTTGGTTGGTAGGGGCTGGTTGGTGGGTTGGTAGGCGCTTGTTGGTGGGTTGGTAGGGGTGGGTTGGTGGGTTGGTAGGAGCTGGTTGGTGGGTTGGTAGGGGCTGGTTAGTGGGTTGGTAGGAGCTGGTTGGTGGGTTGGTAGGGGCTGGTTAGTGGGTTGGTTGGAGCTGGTTGGTGGGTTGGTAGGGGCTGGTTGGTGGGTTGGTAGGAGCTGGTTGGTGGGTTGGTAGGAGCTGGTTGGTGGGTTGGTAGGAGCTAGTTGGTGGGTTGGCAGGGGCTGCTTGGATGGGTTGGCAGGGGCTGCTTGGATGGGTTGGCAGGGGCTGGTTGGTGGGTTGGTAGGGGCTGGTTGGTGGGTTGGTAGGGTCTGGTTGGATGGGTTGGTAGGAGCTGGTTGGATGGGTTGGTAGGGTCTGGTTGGATGGGTTGGTAGGAGCTGGTTGGTGGGTTGGTAGGGTCTGGTTGGTGGGTTGGTAGGGTCTGGTTGGATGGGTTGGTAGGGTCTGGTTGGATGGGTTGGTAGGAGCTGGTTGGTGGGTTGGTAGGAGCTGGTTGGTGGGTTGGTAGGGGCTGGTTGGTAGTGGCTATGGATGCAAGGAGGATGAGGGAGTGGGGGGAGGAACGGGAAGAGGGGGGCATGTTGCGCCTGGAGCGACACAGCTCCTGCTGTTGTCTGTCATACTGTGCACAGCGAGGCGACTCTTTCTCTCTTTTCAACATAAATCCCACACATTACCATGCTGCATGTCACTATGGAACTCCAGCTTTTTATTTATCTATTTAAATGAAACACGATTCAGTCTTTAATTAGTGAATTTGGCATTTATCAACACATATTTATAGGTACTGGGTCTATTTATATAAAACAAATGGGGAATTTTTAGACACAAGTACCAAGAGAGTAGTTAAAGGTCAGAACCAGGTAGCCTAGCGTTTAGAGCGTTGGGCCAGTAATCAAAAGGTTACTGGGTCAAATCCCTGAGCTGAGAAGGTGAAAAATGTGTTGATGTGCCTTTGAGCAAGGCACTTAACCCTAATTGCGCCTGTAAGTTGTTCTGGATAAGAGGATCTGCTAAATGACTTAAATGTTTATGATTCATTAGGACTATTTGGCAGGATTTCCACAATACGTCTCCCATTGGTTCCATATCCAAACCAATCAGAATAAAAGGCAATATTTCCACATTTCAAAGCACAAGAGAAAATTGATTGTATATTTATATGAATGTATCGATACTAAAGCTGTATTTTTGTACCTCGTGGACTGTAGGTGTAAGGGGTGCATTTCGTTTGAGGGGAGTGTTGTAGTGTGTTGGTGAGTAGGCTGGGAAAACAGGAAGTAGTGAATCTGGCCACATCTAGCTCTATGTAGGCATCCAGTTCCAGAACCATTCATTTCAATTGAAAACATTTCTAAAGCATTTTGAGATAAATAAACACAATGAAGCTTTGAAGACTTTGAAGGCTTTGAAGACCAGATCAATGTCCTTATATCTCCTTGAAATTACGAATTGTTTTTGTGCACAATGTATAGTCAAAACATAATTTCAATTGAAATGAATGGGCCTCTGACAACAGACTGGAACCAGAAGTAGTGGGGGAATGCATCAAACGTTCCTATACGCAAAATACTGTACCAGACAATGCAATGATGCCCAAGCCCTTCCTGTCTCAATGGTTCCTGGTTGATGGAATGTACTGTAATCAAATGAACCTCTTTTTTCTTTTGATATTTATTATTATTATTAGATAAAAACCTGTTACGATAATAAATAAAAAATACTACTGTTATGTCCGTGCATCTTGTTTATGTTGAAGTCAACATATATATATATATATATATATATATATATATATATACACAGTGACTTCGGAAAGTATTCAGACCCCTTAACTTTTTCTTCTTTTTTTTTTTAGATTACAGCCTTATTTTAAAATGTATTCAATTGTTTTTTCCCCCTCATCAATCCACACACAATACACCATAATGTCAAAGCAAAAACAGGTTTTTAGAAATGAAATATCACATTTACATAAGTATTCAGAACCTTTACTCAGTACTTTGTTGAAGAACTTTTGGCCATGATTACAGCCACAAATCTTATGCTACAAGCTTGGCACACCTGTATTTGGGGAGTTTCTCCCATTCTTCTCTGGAGATCATCTCAAGCTCTGTCAGGTTGGATGGGGAGCCTCTCTCCACAGCTATTTCACGTCTCTCCAGAGATGTTCAATCGGTTTCAAATCCGGGCTCTGGCTGTGCCGCTCAAGGACATTCAGAGACTTCCTGAAGCCACTCCTGCGCTGTCCTGGCTGTGTTGCTTAGTGTTGTTGTCCTGGCTGTGTGCTTAGGGTTGTTGTCCTGTTGGAAGGTAAAACCTTCGCCCCAGTCTGAGGTCCTGAGCACTCTGGAGCAGGTTTTCATCAAGGATCTCTCTGTACTTTGGTTTCATCAGACCAGACAATCTTGTTTCTCATGGTCTGAGATTCCTTTAGGTGCCTCTTGGCAAACTCCAAGCGGGCTGTCATGTTCCTTTTACTGAGGAGTGGCTTCCGTCTGGCCACTCTACCGTAAAAGCCTGATTGGTGGAGTGCTGCAGAGATGGTTGTCCATCTGGAAGGTTCTCCCATCTCCACAGAGGAAGTCTAGAGTTCTGTCAGGATGACCATCAGGTTTTTGGTCATCTCCCTGACCAAGGCCCTTCTCCCCCGATTGCTCAGTTTGGCCAGGCAGCCAGTTCTAGGAGTCTTGGTGGTTCTAAACTTCTTCCATTTAAGAATGATGGAGGCCACTGTGTTTTTAGGGACCTTCAATGCTTCAGAAATGTTTTGGAACCCTTCCCCAGATCTGTGCCTCGACACAATCCTGTCTCGGAGCTCTACGGACAATTCCTTCAACCCCATGGCTTGGTTTTTGCTCTGACATGGCCTTCCAACTGTGGGACCTTGTTTAATTTACCACAGGTGGACTCCAAACAAGTTGTAAAAACATCTCAAGGATGACCAATGGAAATAGGATGCACCTGAGCTCAATTTCGAATCTCATAGGAAATGGTCTGAATACTTATGTGAATAAGGTATTTCAGGTTTTACATTTTTATATATTTACAATGATTTCAACAAACCTGTTTTTGCTTTGTCATTATGGGGTATTGTGTGTTCATTGCTGGGGATTTTTAAATTTTTTAATCCATTTTAGAATAAGGCTGTAACGTAGCAAATTGTGGAAAAAGTTAAGGGGTCTGAATACTTTCCAAAGGCACTGTACACAAACACACACACACACACACACACACACACACACACACACACACACACACACACACACACATGTTGAAGTTGTGTTGAGGGTACATGAAGGTCACTGCTTCAGATGGAGGTAAGACGGAGGTGAGTGAGTGTGTGTGTGGGTGTGTGTACATGCAAAAGTTTTGTGGTTGGGTTTTGTTGACACACCTGTTGTGGGTTCAGCAGCTTTCAGCAGCCTGGCTGTTGTCCTCGTAGACAGAGGAAGAATAGCGGGATGGGGCAGGTGTGTGTTTGTGTCTGGGAGGGAGAACATTTGTTGTCGTTAATGGTTTTTGGGTGGGAGGTAGGGGGCTTGGATGACTCAGTGGTCTGAAATTATGATGTGTGTATTTGATATGGGTGGAGGATGAGAGGGTGAGGGGGGACTACAAGGTGGGGGTTACAAACCCGATGTGATAATGATTGTGTTTGTTTAGAAAACATAAAAGTCAGTGGAAATGAAGGTGTGTTTAACTGAAGGAGGTGTAGACAGGAGTAGATAGGGTAATGAGTAATGAGTAATTGAGTGCACATACAGAACCAGTCAAAAGTTTAGACACACCTACTCAGTCCAGGGTTTTTCTTTATTTTGACTGTTTTCTACATTGTAGAATAATAGTGAAGACATCAAAACTATGAAATAACACATGGAATCATGTAGTAACCAAAAAAGTGTTAAACAAATCAAAATATAATTTCGATTTTAGGTTCTTCAAAGTAGCCACCCTTTGCCTTGATGACAGCTTCACCCGACCTCAACCCAATTCGGATGGTTTTGGATGAGTTGGACCGCAGAGTGAAGGAAAAGCAGCCAACAAGTGCTTAGCATATGTGGGAACTCCTTCAAGACTTTTGGAAAAGCATTCCTCATGAAGCTGGTTGAGAGAATGCCAAGAGTGTGCAAAGCTGTCATCAAGGCAATGGGTGGCTATTTGAAGAATCTTAAATATAAAATATATTTGTTTAACACTTTATCGGTTACTACATGATTCCATATGTGTTATTTCACAGTTGTGATATCTTCACTGTTATTCTACAATGTAGAAAATAGTAAAATAAAGAAAAGCCCTTGAATGAGTAGATGTTCTAAAACTTTTGACCGGTAGTGTATATGGGAGTGTAACTGTGCAAAACACTGTTTGATCATGTTGTGCGTGTTTTGCATTTTAATGGGGGTATGAGTGGGTGTGTGTGGGTATGTGGGGGTATATGAGGGCGTATGGGGATATTTGGGGATGTAATTGTGCAAAACACTGTATGATCATGCTGTGTGTGTTTGGCCGGTACGGGGAGGTAGACGGAGGCCGGTGTGTTTTGATGATGATGTGTGTTTAGCGATGTCTCTCTGTGGAACTTGTTATTTGGCTTTGCTTGCTGAAGCCCATCCATATTTAATGGTGAACAGACAATCCCATCCTGTCTGTTTATGCACTATTTTGTCCACCTGTGATCTGCCTCATATTTTATTCACTGCTTTCCACCTCCTTTTATTTATCATTTGGAAATAGAGGCCTTCCACAAACGATAATCTATAAAAATGTGCGATAGGATGAGAGTAAAAGAGGGGGACAGTGAAAAAGAGAGAGAGGGACAGAGGAAGCAAGACAGAAAGAGACATGAGGTAAGGAGGACATACATATTGTTGTCTTTGGCATCATTAAAACTGAAGACTACAGTAATTTCTCTCTGTAATTATTATTAAACTGATTAATCATGTAACTGTAATTAACTAGGAAGTCGGGGCACCAAGGAAAATATTCAGATTACAAAGTTATAATTTTCCCAATATAACTTTTAGATATTTTAATATCTGATTAATTCGTCTGCGAATTAATTAATTATTATTTACCTCACGTTAGTCTCATTCCAAACGTCGTAAATTGTTGGTTATCTGCACGAACCCAGTCTTCACTATGAGTCATCCATACATCAATTGTCTTAAATTATTTATTTACTAACTAAGTAATTCACAGAAATGCATAAACAAACAGTAGATAGTTACAAGGAAATGATAGCGGAGTTTCCCTAGTGGGATAAACCGGTATCGCGGCTTGGTGGGCAAAAAGGGAAGTGGGATTCAACTGTGATGAGACACTACAAAGTTGTGAGTGTGTGTGAGAGAGCACTTTCCTCTCAATCCAAAGTCCTTAATAAAGGCCCTGGCCCAAATAAAGCAGCACTTCACTTGTCCTCGGTACACACACACACACACACACACACACACACACACACACACACACACACACACACACACACACACACACACACACACACTCAATCACATACACTCATTCTTCCATTCAAATTAGCACTTTGTCCCAGTGAAAATAGTTTCTCCTCCACAAGGAGTCTCACCCCATTTTTCAGCACAAAAGCTGTGCTGGAGATGGACTGAAAATCACATATTTCTATTCAGTACTCCTTTATCTCTACACATTCTGCAGTTGTGATGTATAATTTGTTGTTGTTGTGTACAGTAAAGTGAAAATGTGAAAATTCTGCTTGGCGACTGCTGACTCTTATATCTGGGCTATTATTATTCTCTCCCAGACAGGACAGTATGGAGAAGCAGATCGTTCCATAGATGAACCCTATGGCCAGTCTCTATAGTGTGTGTGTGTGTGTACGTGGTTTTGCGTGCATTTGTGTGTGCGTGAGAGAGATAGAGGTAGAGAGAGATTAGCTTTACATCTATCTATTCCACTACAATGGGTGTGGCTGTTGCACGAGAGCTCTCAAACCAAAGCAAATCCAGTGTTATTTGTCATATGCTTCGTAAACGACAGGTGTAGACTTACTTTGAAATGCTTACTTATGGGTCCTTCCCAACAATGCAGAGAGAAAGAAAATAGAGAAATAATAGAAAAGTAAAACGTGTAATAATAAAAGTAAAAATAAATACACAATGAGTAACAATAACTTGGCTATATGCACCTGTATTGAGTCGTTGTGCAGGGGTACGAAGTTACTGAGATAGATATGTGCAATCTAAGTAACATAATAAAACAAATCTGTCAGTTTAAACTAGAGATATCTGTGTTTTTGCATGGGATGCATCTCAATCCACCGATGTCGTGCTTCCACATCTGCAGTGAAAGTTGGAAGAGCTAGAGCCAGTGTTTGTCAGACTATGAGACATCCTGAAAATCGGTCTCCTCACCAATACTTCTGTAGCGTCCGAACGGTTTGACCTACAAACTACAAACTATCATGACTCTATGGAAAGGGGAGACTCTCCTGTTGGTTCCAGACTTGCCCTGAAATAGCAGAGAACAGTCTATGACTTGGGTGGCTAGAGTATTTGACATATTTCAGGACCTTCCTCTGACACTACCTGGTATAGAGGTCCTGGGTGGCAGGGAGTTCGGCCCCAGTGATGTACTGGGTCATACGCACTACTCTCCTTGCCCCTTGCGGTTGGATGCCAAGCAGTTACCATACCAAGCGGAGATGCAGAAAGTCAAGATGCTCTCAATGGTGTAGCTGTATAACTTTTTGAGGATCTGAGGGCCCATACCAAATCTTTGAGGGGGAAGAAGCATTGCCATGCCCTCTTCACGACTGTGTTGGTGTGTGTGGACCATGATAGATCCTTAATGGACACTGAGCAACTTGAAGCTCTCGACCCGCTCCACCACAGCTCCGTCGATGCAAATTGGGGTGTGCTATGCCCTTCCTGTAATCCACAATCAGCTCCTTTGTCTTGTTGATGTTGTTGTCGTGGCACCACACTGCCAGGTCACTGACCTCCTCCCTATGGGCTGTTTCATTGTTTTTGGTGATCAGGTCTACCACCGTTGTGTCATTGGCAAACTTAATGATAGTTTTGGAGTTGTGCGCGACCACACAGTCTTAGGTGAACATGGATTACAGGAGGGGACTAAGCACGCACCCCTGAGGGACCCCCGTGTTGAGGGTCAGCGTGGCGGATGTGTTGTTGTCTACCCTTACCACCTGGGGGCGGCCCGTCAAGAAGTCCAGGATCCAGTTGCAGAGGGAGGTGTTCAGTCCCAGAGTCCTTAGCTTAGTGATGAGTTTGGAGGGCACTACGGTGTTGAATGCTGAGCTATCACCAATAAATAGCATTCTCACATAGGTGTTCCTCTTGTCCATGTGGGAAAGGGCAGTGTGGAGTGCAATAGAGATTGCGTCATCTGTGGATCGGTTGGGGCCTTATGCGAATTGGAGTGGGTCCAGCGTGTCTGGGATGACAGTGAGCCATTACCAGCCTTTCAAAGCATTTCATTGCCACAGATGTGAGTGCTACGGGGCGATAGTCATTTAGACAGGTTACCTTGGCGTTCTTTGGCAAAGAGACTATGGTGGTCTGCTTGAAACATGTAGGTATTAAAGACTGGGTCAGGGAGAGGTTGATAATGTCAATTAAGACACCTGCCAGCGGGTCAGCACATGCTCTGTGTGAGCATCCTGGTAATCCCTCTGGCGCTGCAGCCTTGTGAATGTTTACACCAATAAAAGTCTACATTCATATTTGAGTCATTGAGGAGACACTCTTATCCAGAGCGACTTACAATAGTGAGTGCATACTTTTTTGTCTGGGCATAGGCCCTACAAGGTGTCGAACGCATTACAAAGGGATGCTGGCCCGTGTTGACTCCAATGCTTCCCACAGTTGTGTCAAATTAGCTGGATGTCCTTTGGGTGGTGGACTATTCTTGATACACACAGGAAACTGTTGAGTGTGAAAAACCCAGCAGTGTTGCAGTTCTTGACACAAACCGGAACGTCTGGCACTTACTACCATACAAAGCCACTTAAATCTTTTGTCTTGCCCATTCACCCTCTGAATGGCACACATACACAATCCATTCACCTGGTCAGTCTATGTCATGGAAAGAGCAGGTATTCATAATGTTATATTATCAATGTTATTTTTCAGCCACGACTCCAAGTAACATAGAATATTACAGTTCTTCAGGTCCCGTTGATAGGATAGTCTCGAACTGGAGCTTGTCCAGTTTGTTTTCTAGTGACTACTTTCACCAATAGAACGGAGAGTAGAGGCGGATTACGCCTCTCTTACGTAGCCTTATTCTTTTTAGACTCTTGGGAATGGTCCAGGGTGGGCAGTATGTCCTGTGCCTCTAACTCGTTGAAGTAGACATCTTCATCTAAATCGAGGTTAGTGATCACTGTTCTGATGTCCAGAAGATATTTTTGGTGATAGGAAACAATGGCAGAAACATTTTGTACAAAATAAGTTAAGATCAGCGCAAAAAAACACACAAAATAGCCATTCTGCCCATCTCTCCTGCCAAACCATCCTATTTGCATGATCCTGTCGAGGCCCAGTAGTTTATCCTTCGCTTGAGGGACAACTAGGTGTTTGATAAATGAGTCTGTGAGCGCAGCTCCCTTGGGTAGAGTGCTACACGTAGCAGGAGAGAGGAGAACAATGTGCATGTCAGAGCAGAAGATTAATGTTGGGCTCCACTGTAGATGATGTAGACTCCGCTATGCTCCCCGCCCGACCAACATGGAGCCTTCTAAATTGCTTCTATTGATGCTCATCTGGCTAACAGTCTAACAGATAGCATGATGTTGTGACCATGTAGCCTCTAGATCAAACTATTGTGGTTTTCCTTGTAGTGTGAGGAAACTATGCACTCTGCCAAGAGGTTCAGACCTTTATGGCACAGGAGATGATGATGTGCCTGCCTCTTCTGTAACCACAGGGTTGCTGGTTCAAACCCCACTCCAGCTGTTCCCCGCCCCTCGCTACAGTGATGGCAGTAGGAGGATAGGAGAGACCAGGGGCAAATGTAACTAGCCTGGCTGCCCATCCACATTGCTCCGGCCAAACCCCACGCCCACTAGTGTGTCTTTTCCACCATGAGTCTGGATTTGTTTCCTCCTCCACAACTTCTGGAATGCAAACACATTCTGACTGTCCTGATTGGTCCCGGAAACTGATGGGTTGGGCCAGAGCTGGCCTATGTGATAACATTATCAACATTGATACTCTGATTGGCTAGAGTTGTTAGAGACGATCTCATCGCTGATTAATTTATTTTGTACAATGCCCCTCATTTTGACGTCACACAAACGACTTCTAGGATGGCAGATTCAGTCTAAATGTATGTAGCGATCAATAGAGGAGCTGAATGTAAGTATTTAATGATAGGGGAGACCAGGGTCAAATGTAACAGGGGTCAGTTGTAACACCTTTAATTCCTCCAATCAGAGACAAGCTAGAGTGTTGAAATTCAATCAACAATTCCTACCCTTCAAAAAAGTTTGAGAAAAAACACCATGCCTAATGTTCTCTCTTATCATTCAAAACTCCTAATTTCCTCCAAACCCCGTCTGCAGTCTGTGCCACATGTGCAGTACTTTTTAGGCATATGTCATAACAAACGTCTTAGAAACAGGTTGGCCATTGGTTGTATAATAAAGTGAGAGCCTTCACCCCCCTGTCCTTCACCAGTCTCCTGCATTATATAACAACACACTGTGAGGAGCAGATAAGTCAAATCTCCCAATGCTGAAATGGCTTTGTGCGCGTCTCGCCCGCTTGTTAAAACACTCAGCAGCCAGGGCTTGGGTCGTCAATCACCCTGAAGGCGGCGGCAGCGGGTGAGCTAAATTGGCTCTTGCACCACGCGGGGGGAAAATCTGCCTGTGGTGCAGAACTCAACATGGGGCGTATTCTGTCATAGCCTACCTCTCTCTGCTCTCTATTCTTTTCATGTGCTGCAGACAAACAAAAAGTCCACTATAGAATAAAGACAGAAAGGCCATTTTTAAAGAATATTCAAATGTACAATTCTGCAATCAAAAGTGTTTATGCTGTTCAGCTGAGATTTACTGTATGGGCTCAGAAGCTTTCAGATTCTGTCGCAGGGCTAGATGAAATGAAGAGAGAAAGAGAAAGGAAGACATGTTTCGAAGTTGTGTAAACAAAACTCATTAACAAGTTCTGACATGGCAACAGCAACACCTGAGGGATACAGAGATCAGAAGAAACTGGACCCAAACACAGTCAGCAAAGCAGGGGAAGAACCTTACTACCTCAAAGCTTTCTCAAAGTTATTACCATAGGTGTGTGTCAAATACCTCAAATAATGAGAAGGGAAGGGTGGGGACTATGCTTGAGGAATTAAGAAGTAAGTGCCTCTCTGGTTAAGTGTTTAAACTGTTCAGGCCTATTTTCTTTCAACTGAGACATTTCGAGAGCTTTTGTTTTTTTGTCGTAATTGCAGCTCCAAGCAAAAAGGGTTTCTTCCATTTTAATGCACGTTATCCTCCACTAAATGTCAGAACCAGCTCCTGAGGCCCAGTGTAGACTAATTGCAACACAACTACATTAGGCATTGTGAAGATACAAGAGTCGCGAAATACTCTCAAATCCAGTCCTGATTGGCTAAAATAGACCTATGCAACTTCATAAAAAGGGCAAAGACCTCCTGAAAAGTACATAGAAAGCTATACAGAAACTGGTGTAATGTGGGAGGAGAGAGAGAGAGAGAGAGAGAGAGAGAGAGAGAGAGAGAGAGAGAGAGAGAGAGAGAGGTATGTATCAGATGGTCAACATGCTCTGCTCACACCTACTGTAATGGTCCGGGCCTAAACCACACAAAAACAACACTAGACACTATAGAACACAAAGATTTTACTATCTCATCCTGGAATATACAAGGTCTGAGGTCATCTGCCTTTGGCTTAAAGAGCAGGAACCCAGACTTCATCAAAGAAATTGGCAATACAGACATTGTCATCCTACAAGAAACATGGTATAAAGGAGACGGACCCACTGGTTAACCTCTAGAGAGCTGGTAGACCCATCCACCAAACTACCAGGTGTGAAACAGAGAAGACATCATAACCAACAAAAACGGGTCACAACTCCTGCAGCTCTGTCGGACGCTGGGTAAGCTTTGAGGGGACTCCTACGGTAGGTAAACCTATAGCTCACTCTTGGCAGTAGTACTGTAGACTACTTTATCACTGATCTCATCCCAGAGTCTCTTAGAGTGTTCACAGTCAGTCCACTGACACCCTATCAGATCACAGCAAAATCACACTACTAGCCGTTAGATTCTACAACCATCTAAAACAAAGCAATTCCCAAACCTTTCATAACAAAGCCTTAACTTCCATAGAAATTAACCTGGAGAAGAGTCCCTTAAGCAAGCTGGTCCTGGGGCTCCATTCACAAACACAAACATACCCCACAGAGCTCCAGGACAGCAACACAATTAGACCTAACCAAATCATGAGAAAACAAAATAATTATTACTTGAAACACTGGAAAGAATTTACAAAAAAACTGAGCAAACTCGAATGCTATTTGGCCCCAAACAGAGAGTGCACAGTGGCAGAATACCTGACCACTGTGACTGATCCTAAATTAAGGAAATCTTTGACTATGTACAGTGAGCGTAGCCTTGCTAATGAGAAAGGCAACCCGAAGGCAGACCTGACTCTCAAGAGAAGACTGGCTGTGTTCGCACTGCCCTCAAAATTAGGTGGAAACTGAGCTGTACTTCCTAACCTCCTGCCAAATGTATAACCATATTAGAGACACATACAGTGGGGCAAAAAAGTATTTAGTCAGCCACCAATTGTGCAAGTTCTCCCACTTAAAAAGATGAGAGAGGCCTGTAATTTTCATCATAGGTACACTTCAACTATGACAGACAAAATGAGAAAAGAAATCTAGAAAATCACATTGTAGGATTTTTAATGAATTTATTTGCAAATTATACTGCTCGTTTTGTATCAAATTCCAATGATAAAACTGGGGTGGACAAAAATGTGGGGGGGACCCGTCCCCAATGAAAGTTGCACCCCTGAATCATATACTGGTAAGTACATAATACCACAGAAATATTTAAGTAATAAGGCACAAGGAGGTGTGGTATATGGCCAGTATACCACGGCTAAGGGCTGTTCTTCAGCACGGCACAACGCGGAGTGCCTGGATACAGCCCTCAGCTGTGGTATATTGGCCATTTTACACAAACCCCCAAGGTGCCTTATTGCTATTATAAACTGATTACCGATGTAATTAGACCAGTAAAAATACATGTTTTGTCATATCCGTGGTATACAACGGCTTTCAGTCTATCAGCATTCAGGGTTAGAACCACCCAGTATATACTGTATAAAAGTATAAATGACACACTAGTAATATTATGTGACTTATATGAAAGCCTTCACTGGAAACCATGTAACTAAAAAGAGAAAATATACTATTTTTTGCCAGAGTCTGGTGTTGCACATATGCCCCCTGGCAACAGGGGTTCGAGGCGACTCGGTGACCCTCAGTCTATGCCCCTACTATCTGTCTCTATACATTGTCAAAATACAAATCCTTTAAATATATATATTTTTAAAGGATAAAAAAAAAAACTATTTAAAAAAAATGGAAATGATGGCAGGCAGACACAGGAAGTCATATAGAGTAGCTTTCACAGTTAGTAGGACCCCTGTCTGCCTGGTATCTTTTACACTTTATTGAAACAATATTTTCTCCGTTCTAGCAATATGTCGACAAGGGTAAGTGCCTAGGGGTAGATGTTGATATGGGATTCAGGGTATATTTCTCCCCATCCCCTCCATTGTATTACTTGTAATTTACATCCCCTTTGGGACATAAGGGACAATGAGCCACTTATTCTTGTGGAAACATTTAGCACCCTGTTGACTTATTCCCTGTGTTGTATTGAATGACCTGTGCTTGTTTAATGCTGTGCTTGTTTGGTAAGCTCATAGACAAGTCTTCCCAATGGGGATACAATGGAATACACTAATCATACAAGTATCTCATTGCTCGTTTGTGCAGACAGATTCCCACCTAGTGCCTGAAGTATTTTTTTGCAGTTTACTGGTGAGCGATAATCTTTCCACACACACCAAAGTAGGCTAGGCACCAGCATGGCTGTATAATCCACAGGAGAACTGTGACCTAAGAACATTCACTGAAACCCTTATTGCTAACACCTATCCAATCTTCTCAGATCTACCTAAGTGCATAAGGTGTATGTAGGGGCGAGGGATTGATTTAGGATTCATGAGAGGTTTCTTCTGAATAAACCACCACTGGGTTCTCCCACAGTCCCACTAGGTAACACATTCAGTAATAATTCCACCATGGAGTCAGTCACCATAAGACACTATATTGTTACTTACCTTTATCCTATATGTCCTCAGCTCCAGCCCTCCTGACAGTCTGTCACAGACTCATTATCTGTGCAGTCCAGGGCAGATAGGCCTTACCATCACTTCTGTTGTATTCGTCAAGTAAATGCATTACCTTGTCAGTCATCATATGAATATTGTATGAGGGGAAAGTTATTAAATTGAGAAATGTCATCATGTCAACATTCAAGGGCAACCTCTTCGTGCTGGGTTGCTACTGGAGAAACTGGTATTGAAAAATGTCACAGAAGCTCCGTTTATACCTGGTGCTAATATGTGTCGTTTGTCCTGGTTTTGTCCACATTCTGATTGTGCCCACATTTTTAGGCAGATGTAGACTAATAAAATATGCATTGTGATCCTATTGTGATCAGAAATTATAAGTGTAAACAGACAAGATTAGGAAAATATCAGGACGAAGGACACATGTTAGAACCAGGTATGAACAGGACGTGTGTCAACTTTCAAGGGCAACCACCTCGTGCTGGGTGGTTACTGGTGAAGATTGTACTTTACGCTGAATTTGGATACATGAATATGGGATAGAGAGTAAATGATAGCTCTCAATACTTATTATGAGAATCATCTTTGGATGCACTCTCTCTAGCAGTCAAATAACTGGAGAGATGATCAGGTGAGAGTGTGTGTGCGTGTGCGTATGCACGTGCGTGTGTGAGGCCAACTGACCTCGTGTCCGTCCTGGTTTAATAGTTTGAACATGTGAGAGCGATGCTGGATTTCACGGTATCATGTCCACTCATGGGTCACCGAAAGATGTAATGTGATTTAATGTCTGTTCCACTGACTCACAGATCAAATTATCTGGTTTATGGATGTCAGTGTCCTCAGTGCCCTCCAGGTCTAGCATGCCTCTTAGGCCAATTCTCTTTAATAATCAAACCAAACAACACACAAACACACATAAAACGCACACACATACAGACACACTCTCACTCTCTCTAATACACACACACCTGCACACACACACACACAGCCTTATAATAATCCGGATCAGCCAGCAGTAAAGGTCTCTCAGAACCATATTCATCCTGAATTAATCTCCAGCTGTTGAAAGTATGGGTGTGGATCATAAAACCAGTCAGTATCTGGTGTGACCACCACTTGCCTTATGCAGCGCAACACATCTCCTTTGTATAAAGTTGATCAGGCTGTTGATTGTGGCCTGTGGAACGTTGTCCCACTCCTCTTCAATGGCTGTGCGATGTTGCTGGGTATAGAGGGGAACTGGAACACGCTGTCGTACACATCAATCCAGAGCATCTCCAACATGCTCACTGGGTGACATGCCTGGTGAGTATGGAGGCCATGGAAGAACTGGGACATTCTCAGCTTCCAGGAATTGTGTACAGATCCTTGCGACATCAAATCAAACTTTATTTGTCACATGCGCCGAATACAACAGGTGTAGACCTTACCATGAAATGCTTACTTACAAGCCCTTAATCAACAGTGCAGTTCAAGAAAATATTATAAATATAAAAAAATATTAAAAAGTAGCACAATAAAAGAACAATAACGAGGCTATATACAGGGTGTACCGGTACCGAGTCAATGTGTGGGGGTACAGGTTAGTCAAGGTAATTTGTACATGTAGGTAGGGGTGAAGTGATTATACATAGGTAATAAACAGTGAATAGCAGCAGTGTAAAAAACAAATGGAGGGGGGGGGGGGGGGGTCCTTTGATTAATTGTTCAGCAGTCTTATGGCTAGGGGGTACAAGCTGTTAAGGAGCCTTTTGGTCCTAGACTTGCCGCTCCAGGAGCAGAGAGAACAGTCCTTGGTGACTGGAGTCTTTGACAATTTTGGGGGCTTTCCTCTGACACCGCCTAGTATATAGGTCCTGGATGGAAGGAAGCTTGGCCCCAGTGATGTACTGGGCTGTACGCACTACTCTCTTACGGTCAGATGCCGAGCAGTTGCCATACCAAGCAGTGATGCCACCGGTCAGTATGTAGCTGTAGAACCTTTTGAGGATCTGGGGACACATGCCAAATCGACATGGGGCTGTGCAATATCATACAGAAACATGAGGTGATAGCGGCGGACGATTGGGACAACAATGAGCCCCAGGATCTCGTCACAGCATCTCTGTTCATTCAAATTTCCATTGATAAAACCAGTGGAGGTTCCTTAGAGGAGGAAGGGGAGGACCATACTCCTCGGGGAATTACATACAAATAAAACATTTAAAACATCTAAATGTTATCCTATTTAGATAAAACTATACTAAATATATTCAAATGTCTACAAATAATTGATTAAACCACATTGCAATGAAGGTCTACTGTAGCCGCAGCAGTACTCTGTAGGGTAGCACCATGATGTAGCCGGAGAACAGCTAGCTTCTGTCCTCCTATGAGTACATTGACTTCAATACAAAACCTAGGAGGCTCATGGTTCTCACCCCCTTCCATAGACTTACACAGTAATTATGACAACTTCCGGAGGAAGTCCTCCAACCTATCAGAGCTCTTGCAGCATGAACTGACATTTGATCATATTACTCCAGTGCTAGCCTCTCTACACTGGCTTCCTGTCAAAGCAAGGGCTGATTTCAAGGTTTTACTGCTAACCTACAAAGCATTACATGGGCTTGCTCCTACCTATCTCTCTGATTTGGTCCTGCCGTACATACCTACACGTACGCTACGGTCACAAGACGCAGGCCTCCTAATTGTCCCTAGAATTTCTAAGCAAACAGCTGGAGGCAGGGCTTTCTCCTATAGAGCTCAATTTTTATGGAACGGTCTGCCTACCCATGTCAGAGACGCAAACTCGGTCTCAACCTTTAAGTCTTTACTGAAGACTCATCTCTTCAGTGGGTCATATGATTGAGTGTAGTCTGGCCCAGGAGTGGGAAGGTGAACGGAAAGGCTCTGGAGCAACGAACCGCCCTTGCTGTCTCTGCCTGGCCGGTTCCCCTCTTTCCACTGGGATTCTCTGCCTCTAACCCTATTACAGGGGCTGAGTCACTGGCTTACTGGGGCTCTCTCATGCCTTCCCTGGAAGGGGTGCGTCACCTGAGTGGGTTGATTCACTGATGTGGTCATCCTGTCTGGGTTGGCGCCCTCCCTTGGGTTGTGCCATGGCGGAGATCTTTGTGGGCTATACTCAGCCTTGTCTCCGGATGGTAAGTTGGTGGTTGAAGATATCCCTCTAGTGGTGTGGGGGCTGTGCTTTGGCAAAGTGGGTGGGGTTATATCCTTCCTGTTTGGCCCTGTCCGGGGGTGTCCTCGGATGGGGCCACAGTGTCTCCTGACCCCTCCTGTCTCAGCCTCCAGTATTTATGCTGCAGTAGTTTATGTGTCGGGGGGCTAGGGTCAGTTTGTTATATCTGGAGTACTTCTCCTGTCCTATTCGGTGTCCTGTGTGAATCTAAGTATGCGTTCTCTAATTCTCTCCTTCTCTCTTTCTTTCTCTCTCTCTCTCGGAGGACCTGAGCCCTAGGACCATGCCCCAGGACTACCTGACATGATGACTCCTTGCTGTCCCCAGTCCACCTGGCCGTGCTGCTGCTCCAGTTTCATCTGACCTGAGCCCTAGGACCATGCCCCAGGACTACCTGACATGATGACTCCTTGCTGTCCCCAGTCCACCTGACCGTGCTGCTGCTCCAGTTTCAACTGTTCTGCCTTATTATTATTCGACCATGCTGGTCATTTATGAACATCTTGGCCATGTTCTGTTAAAATCTCCACCTGGCACAGCCAGAAGAGGACTGGCCACCCCACATAGCCTGGTTCCTCTCTAGGTTTCTTCCTAGGTTTTGGCCTTTCTAGGGAGTTTTTCCTGGCCACCGTGCTTCTACACCTGCATTGCTTGCTGTTTGGGGTTTTAGGCTGGGTTTCTGTACAGCACTTTGAGATATCCGCTGATGTACGAAGGGCTATATAAATGAATTTGATTTGATTTGTCCACCCAATCAAAGAATGAATCTAGTACTGAATGCATTAGCTACAGCTAGCTAGCACTGCAGTGCATAAAATGTGGTGAGTAGTTGACTCAAAGAGAGAGAGAGAAAGACAATAATTGAACAGTTAACAAATTAATTTCTTTCAAAATGAAAGACAACCAAGAGATAGAGATTTAATCTTTTTTAAACTTTCAGTTTCACTTACTTAGCTAGCAAATGCAGCTAGCTAGTTTAGCCTACTCAAATACCCTGCTCAACCAGAGGGATGCTGTCATGCCTTGGGTCTTAGTATTTTGTGTTTTCTTTATTTATTTGGTCAGGCCAGGGTGTGACATGGGTTATTGTGGTGTGTTTTTGTCTTAGGGGTTTTGTGGGGTGTCTACGTAGTCTAAGGCTGCCTGAGGCGGTTCTCAATCAGAGTCAGGTGATTATCGTTGTCTCTGATTGGGAACCATATTTAGGCAGCCATATTCTGTGAGTGTTTCGTGGGTGATTGTTCCTGTCTTTGTGTTTGCACCAGATAGGGCTGTTTCGGTTTTCGTTATTTCATTTAGTTATTTTTGTAGTTTCTGTATGTATAGTTTTTCCTTCATTAAAATATCATGAATCATCATCACGCTGCATTTTGGTCCGATCCTTGTTCTACCTCTTCGTCAGAGGAGGAGATAGAAGAGAGCCGTTACAGAATCACCCACCACACCCGGACCAAGTGGCGTGGTAACAGGCAACAGCGGCAGCAGGAGCAGCGCGACAAGAATTTCTGGACTTGGGAGGAAATCCTCGACGGGAGAGGACCCTGGGCTAAACCAGGGGAGTGTAGCCGCACCAAGGTGCAGCGAGAGAGGGACTGGACATGGGAGATCGAACTGGACGGTGAAGGACCTTGGGCTCAGCCTGGAGAATATCGCCGCCCCAAGGAAGAACTGGAGGCGGAGAAAGCGGAGAGGCGCTGGTATGAGGAGGCAGCACGGCGACGCGGATGGAAGCCTGAGAGTCAGCCCCAAAAATGTATTGGGGGGAGGCTCACAGGGAGTATGGCTATGCCAGGTAGGAGACCTGCGCAAACTCCCTGTGCTTACCGGGGGGCTAGAGAGACCGGGCAGGCACCGTGTTATGCTATGGAGCGCACAGTGTTTCCAGTGCGGGTGCATAGCCCGGTGCGGTTCATACCAGCTCTTCGTATTGGCCGGGCTAGAGTGGGCATCGAGCCAGGTAAGGTTGGGCAGGCTTGGTGCTCAAGAGCTCCAGTGCGCCTGCACGGTCCGGTCTATCCAGAGCCACCTCTACACACCAGTCCTCCGGTGGCAGCTCCCCGCACCAGGCTTCCTGTGAGTGTTCTCTATCCAGTTCCACCAGTGCCAGCACCACGCATCAGGCCTACAGTGCGCCTCGCCTCTCCAGCGCTGCCGGAGTCTCCCGCCTGTTCAGCGCTGTCGGAGCCTTTCTCCTCTCCTGCGCTGCCGGAGTCTCCCGCCTGTTTAGCGCAGCCAGAGCCTTCCTTCTCTCCAGCACTGCCGGAGTCTCCTGCCTGTTCAGCGCAGCCTGAGCTGTCAGACTGCATGGAGCAGCCAGAGCTGCCAGTCTGCATGGAGCAGCCAGAGCTGTCAGTCTGCATGGAGCCGCCAGAGCTGCCAGGTTGCATGGAGCAGCCAGAGCTACCAGTCTGCATGGAGCAGCCAGAGCTACCAGTCTGCATGGAGCAGCCAGAGCAGCTAGATCCGCCAGTCAGCCAGACTCTTCCAGATCTGCCAGTCAGCCAGACTCTTCCAGATCTGCCAGTCAACCAGACTCTTCCAGATCTGCCAGTCAACCAGACTCTTCCAGATCTGCCAGTCAACCAGACTCTTCCAGATCCGCCAGCCAGCCAGGATCTGCCAGAGCCAACTACCTGCCTGAGCTTCCTCTCAGTGCTGAGCTTCCTCTCAGTGCTGAGCTTCCTCTCAGTGCTGGGCTTTCCCTCAGTGCTGGGCTTCCCCTCAGTGCTGGGCTTCCCCTCAGTGCTGAGCTTCCCCTCAGTCCCGAGCTACCCCTCAGTCCCGAGCTACCCCTCAGTCCCGAGCTACCCCTCAGTCCCGAGCTTCCCCTCAGTCCCGAGCTGCCCCTCAGTCACGAGCTGCCCCTCAGTCCAGTGGGGTTCTGGGTGAGGACTATTAGGCCATGGTCGGCGGCGAGGGTGGATTATCCCAGGACGCGAGGGGGAGGAACTATGACATTTATGGAGTGGGGTCCACGTCCCGAGCCTGGAGCCGCCACCATGGACAGACGCCCACCCGGACCCTCCCTATGGTTTTGAGGTGCGTCCGGGAGTCCGCACCTTAGGGGGGTTTCTGTCACGCCTTGGTCTTAGTATTTTGTGTTTTCTTTATTTATTTGGTCAGGCCAGGGTGTGACATGGGTTATTGTGGTGTGTTTTTGTCTTAGGGGTTTTGTGGGGTGTCTACGTAGTCTAAGGCTGCCTGAGGCGGTTCTCAATCAGAGTCAGGTGATTATCGTTGTCTCTGATTGGGAACCATATTTAGGCAGCCATATTCTGTGAGTGTTTCATGGGTGATTGTTCCTGTCTTTGTGTTTGCACCAGATAGGGCTGTTTCGGTTTTCGTTATTTCATTTAGTTATTTTTGTAGTTTCTGTATGTATAGTTTTTCCTTCATTAAAATATCATGAATCATCATCACGCTGCATTTTGGTCCGATCCTTGTTCTACCTCTTCGTCAGAGGAGGAGATAGAAGAGAGCCGTTACAGATGCTATGTTAGCTAGCTGGCTATGACTATCCAACACAAGAATGAAACTCTTCCAAGTCAAGGTAAGCTTTTGGTTTTACTAATTAATTTCCACCGGGGCCTGCCGGTGTAAGTGCTAAACTGCTTACTGACTGGACACTAACGTTTCTGATTGATTGTAGCGGGTTTATTAACGTGTTAGTTCTATTAGCTATGTTGACTATGATGCTACTTTAGCTAATATGGAAACAACAATGTAGAGGTTATGCTATGGTTTTGCTTGGAAATGTTTTTGTGCCTGGTCACATACAGCTGATGTGATGTGTATTGAAGTCCAGTAACAAAGATAAAAGGTGAGTGGAGAGGAGTGCATAGATGCGAGAAGGAATACAACAAGGCTGCTATGTGCTAAGTGAGGGGGTGTATTCATTCTGCCGATTCTGTTGAAAAACGTTTCTTAAAGGAAGCAAACGGAACGAAATGAGGATAAACATACCTGCATTTGTAGAAACTCTAGTTTACAACTGTTGTACTAATGATTACAAGACGGTAATGAACGTGTCTGTCCGTGTGTCACTGTCTGTCACCTGTATGCACCTGCAGTACCAGTCAAAAGTTTGGACACACCTTCTCATTGCAGAGTTTCTCTTTATTTTTACTATTTTCTAAATTGCAGAATTAAAGTGAAAACATCAAAACTATTAAATAACACATATAGAATAATGTAGTAACCAAAACAGTGCTAAAGAAATCTAAATATATTTGAGATTCTTCAAAGTAGCCACCCTTTGCCTTGATGACAGCTTTGCACACTCTTGGCATTCTCTCAACCAGCTTCATGAGGTAGTCACCTGGAATGCATTTCAATTAACAGGTGTGCCTTGTTTTTTAGTTTTTTTGACCTTTATTTAACTAGGCAAGTCAGTTAAAAACAAATGATTGTGTTGTGCTGTGTTGTGACAAGGTAGGGGTGGTATACAGAAGATAGCCCTATTTGGTAAAAGACCAAGTCCATATTATAGCAATAACAGCTCAAATAAGCAAAGAGAAATGACAGTCCATCATTACTTTAAGACATGAAGGTCAGTTAATCCGGAAAATGTCAAGAATTTTGAAGTTTCTGAAAGTGCACTCGCAAAAACCAACAAGCCCTATGATGAAACTGGCTCTCATGAGGACTGCCACAGGAATGGAAGACCCAGAGTTACCTCAGTTGCAGAGGATAAGTTCATTAGAGTTATCAGCCTCAGAAATTGCAGCCCAAATAAGTGCTTCACAGAGTACAAGTAACAGATACATCTCAACATAAACTGTTCAGAGGAGACTGCGTTAATCAGGCCTTCATGGTCGAATTGCTGCAACGAAACCCCTACTAAAGGACACCAATTATAAGAAGAGACTTGCTTGGGCCAAGAAACATGAGCAATGGACATTAGACAGGTGGAAATCTGCCCTTTGGTCTGATGAGTCCAAAGTTGAGATTTTTGGTTCCAACCGCCGTGTCTTTTTGAGACACAGAGTAGGTGAACAGATAATCTCTGCATTTGTGGTTCTCACAGTGAAGCATGGAGGAGGATGTGCGATGGTGTGGGGGTGCTTTGCTTGTGACACTGTCAGTGATTTATTTAGAATCCAATGCAAACTTAACAAGCATGGCTACCACAGCATTCTGCAGCAATATGCCATCACATCTGGTTTGTGGGACTGTCATTGGTGGGACTATCATTTGTTTTTCAACTGGACAATGACCCAAACACACCTCCAGGCTGTGTAAGGGCTATTTGACCAAGAAGGAGAATGATGGAGTGCTGCATCAGATGACCTAGCCTCCACAATTACCCGACCTCAACCCAATTGAGATGGTTTGGGATGATTGGACCGCAGAGTGGCTACTTTGAAGAATCTCAAATATAAACTATATTTAGATTTTTCTTTAACACTTTTTTGGTTACTACATGATTCCATATGTGTTATTTCATATTTTTGATGTCTTCACTATTATTCTACAATGTAGAAAATAGTCAAAATAAAGAAAACCCCTTGAATTAGTAGGTGTGTCCAAACTTTTGACTGGTACTGTAAGTATTCACACCCCTGAGTCAATACTTTGTAGAAACACCTTTGACAGTGATTACAGCTGTGAGTCTTTCTGGGTAAGTCTCTAAGAGCTTTAAACACCTAGACTGTGTAACATTTGCCCATTATTATTTTCAAAATTCTTCAAACTCTGTCAAATTATTTGTTGATGATTGCTAGACACCATTTTCAGGTCTTGCCATATATTTTCAAGTAGATTTAAGTGAAAACTGTAACTTGGACACAGGAACATTCAGTGTCTTCTTGGTAAGCAACTCCAGTGTAGATTAAGGACAAAAAGTGAATTGCTTTGACAATTTTTTGGCAGATTACTTTATTGCCTTGTTGCAAACAGGATGCATGTCTTGGAATATGTTTAATTCTGTACAGGCTTAATTCTGTACAAACCTCCCTGGTCTTTGTGGTTGAATCTGTGTCTGACATTCACTGCTCGACTGAGGGACATTGCAGATAATTGTATGCGCAAGTTGCAGAGATGAGGTAGTAATTCAAAAGTAATGTTAAACACTGTTATTATTAGTCCATGCAACTTGTTATGCGACTTGTTAAGCAAACGTGTACTCTTGAACTTATTTAGTCTTGCCATAGCAAAAGGGGTCGAGAACAGCTTTAAATGTTTAATTAACTTGCAAAAATCATCATTCCATATTGACATTATGTGGTATTGTGTGTAGGCCAGTGAATGTTTGACAATGTATTTTAGGCTGTAACACAGCAGAATTTTGAAAGAAATCAAGGGGTGTGAATACTTTATGGGCAAATGAATCATCATCTTGTTGTTTGTCCGGGGATCCAATGCAACCTCCTTCACTTGGGCCCTGAGGGACCAGACAGACATACTGTCTACGGGTTTCATTGAATAGAGATTATGACCCTTAACAGTGCCATACTGCACTGGGCTAAGTGTGCTGTACTAAGAATAGCCCCACTGTCAAAGTACAATAGTGGAGGTTATTATACCATTCCAGGGTCAAGGAGAGGCTTCCTAAAGAGAGTCTGTGGGCCAACTCACTGCTGCTACTCCAACCTCAGGTTGTAAACGGCTTGACTTTGGCTGTGACTTGTTTACGTCTTCATAAAGGCAGGACAACCAAGACTGAATATCTATTTGGTTTTGGTTGATTGATTACTTTGTCAACACGTTGGTTTGCAGATTGATCAATGGAAGGTTGAGAAAACCAGAGGATTTTGACAGAATCACTCTTGCGATACAAAAATAATAAATGGTCTTTCTTTGGATGAATAACACAATGTGGAAATGGGAATGGTAGCCTTATAGAATATCATTTCTATACGGTTCACAATGCTGTTGATAGTTTATATGTCTTTACTGTGTATGTCAGCCTTCATTTATAGGACTCATGTGAGGCAGGATTTCCAACTGTGAGACACGTAACGGTAACAGGTATCTAGACCTCCACCAATGGACTGTATGATTGGTATCATTTTAAAGCCTTGAGCTCCCTCTTCTGGTTCAAATAGCAGCAGCATCTTGCTCCAAGACCTGTGTTTCTCATCCTCCAGTCTATGGACCCGTGCCAGTTTGTGAAATGTTTTAATGATACTAAGGGATGGATAGACATTTACAGAATGGTTACCTGGAGGAAAATGCTTTTTCAATTTCAGTCAAGTGGAGGGTTTCGTATTAAAAAAAAATCTAGTCCAACGGAGGTCATGTAATTTGTTATTGATGAAATTGAGATATTTTTGTTTTAGAATTTAAACTATGCTTTGGAATTAGTTGCTTATTAGGCTATATATCGATGTGTGCCCAATGCCGCCCCTCATCTCTGATACTCCGCTGGGCGCTCAATATGATGTGTGCCTATAGGCTATTTAGTGTGGGCTCAATCAATCAATCCATAAACTATAGACTATAGGCTATGAAGTGCATGTTCAGAGAAGCACAGAGCAAAGTAATATTTCTAAGATAGCTGCTGGGATGGTGTGAATAAAACTAGGCTGCAATACACACTGCAATGGATATTCCAACCCTGAGCCCTGGCCTGCTCTGCTCTTGCTGATGAAAAACGTTTTTGTGTGCTGCCTGCTGAACAAACCCTACGGTCGCAGTTCAGGAAGAGAGTCAAAGACTCTTTGACTAATTTTTGGTTAGGCCCAGACTTCTGCAGAGACTAGCATATAGCCTTTGTTCTGTTCGGTTTGAGAAGGAGAGAGCGACGATGGGAAGGAGGACCGGGGGTCAAATTTGTTAGCGTGCTACTACTATAATTGATGTTATTAAAAACAACATGTTTCTTATGTATTCACCAGAGTTATTGACCTCACAATAAGACAAATTTGAGTAACTTTGTTGTGCTGAAACTTGAAGCAGCAGCTGCTGCAAAATCAATCGAAAATGGACAGCTCATGGTGCTGAAAGAAGGCAAATTCCAGTAGGCATAATTCATTTCAACTTCTTAATTTGAATTAGACTTTACTAATAACAAGAGGGATTTGTGTTGGAGCCTATTTCTTCCTATTTAAGAAATAAGAGGGAGGTCTACAAAATTAGGCTACAGTCTGCTATATCCGTATATTTGGAGGTCAATTCATCCAGCCACTATGCACTCTTTAAAAAGCATACCTCTGTGTCAGTGAAGGGCTGTTAAGTTAAAATCAAGACTCAAGTTTAGGGGGTATAAGAGGCATAGGCCTACCCTTTATGCCATAGGCCTACCCTTTATTAAAGAAAATGGCAAAAAGCACAGGCCTACGCTTTGTTCCCTTAAGATTTTTAACAAAATATAATGGAACCTATAATATAAAGTGATATTTAACAGAACTGTGGTCTGTGTTGCTTTATGCTAGAAACAAGCTGTACGGTACCTGGGAAAGACGCGACTCTGATGCATATGGGGATATCATTGTTGGCGCTCCCCCTTGGGTTGTGCCGTGGCGGAGATCTTTGTGGGCTATACTCGGCCTTGTCTCAGGATGGTAAGTTGGTGGTTGAAGATATCCCTCTAGTGGTGTGGGGGCTGTGCTTTGGCAAAGTGGGTGGGGTTATATCCTTCCTGTTTGGCCTAGTCCGGGGGTATCATCGGATCGGGCCACAGTGTCTCCTGACCCCTCCTGTCTCAGCCTCCAGTATTTATGCTGCAGTAGGGGGAAGGGGATAGGGTGTGAGACTAGGGGGAAGGGCATAGGGTGTGAGACTAGGAGGAGGGGATAGGGTGTGAGGCTAGGGGAAAGGGATAGGCTGTGAGACTAGGGGGGGATAGGGTGTGAGGCTATGGGGAGGGGATAGGGTGTGAGGCTATGGGGAGGGGATAGGGTGTGAGGCTAGGGGAAAGGGATAGGCTGTGAGACTAGGGGGATAGGGTGTGAGGCTATGGGGAGGGGATAGGGTGTGAGGCTATGGGGAGGGGATAGGGTGTGAGGCTAGGGGAAAGGGATAGGCTGTGAGACTAGGGGGGGATAGGGTGTGAGGCTATGGGGAGGGGATAGGGTGTGAGGCTATGGGGAGGGGATAGGGTGTGAGGCTATGGGGAGGGGATAGGGTGTGAGGCTAGGGGAAAGGGATAGGCTGTGAGACTAGGGAGGGGATAGGGTGTGAGACTAGGGGATAGGGTGTAAGTCTGAGGCAATTTAGCAATCCATACTAACTTTTTTTTTGGAGGTGTCCAGAACAAGGTTAAGGGCAAAGAAAGCTTGTTGGACACAAAGAAAGCTGTTTCCTGAAGTCCACAATCATCTCCTTAGTTTTGTTGACGGCAGGGTTGCCTGGTGGTTAGAGCGTTGGACTAGTAACCGAAAGGTTGCAAGTTCAAATCCCTGAGCTGACAAGGTACAAATCTGTCATTCTGCCCCTGAACAGGCAGTTAACCCACTGTTCCTAGGCTGTCATTGAAAATAAGAATTTGTTCTTAACTGACTTGCCTAGTAAAATAAAGGTAAAAAAATAAAAAGTTTTGTTGAGTGTGAGGTTATTTTCCTGACACCACACTCCGAGGGCCCTCACCTCCTCCCTGTAGGCCGTCTCGTCGTTGTTGGTAATCAAGCCTACCACTGTTGTGTCGTCCGCAAACTTGATGATTGAGTTGGAGGCGTGCGTGGCCACGCAGTCGTGGGTGAACAGGGAGTACAGGAGAGGGCTCAGAACGCACACTTTGGGGCCCCAGTGTTGAGGATCAGCGGGGTGGAGATGTTGTTGCCTACCCTCACCACCTGGGGGCGGCCCGTCAGGAAGTCCAGTACCCAGTTGCACAGGGCGGGGTCGACTTATGCCATGTTGAAAGTCACTGAGCTCTCCAGTAAGGCCATTCTACTGCAAATGTTTGTCGATGGAGATTGCATGGCTGTGTGCTCGATTTTATACACCTGTCAGCAACGAGTGAGGCTGAAGTAGCCAAATCCACTAATTTTAAGGGGTGTCCACATACCTTTGGCCATGTAGTGTATTATTTTGGGTATAGGGGAGTCACTTATTATTTTTCAAGCGCTCATGGGACGGTTTATGTAAAATATGGGATGTTCATCCATTTTCATTTCAGGGGTCGATTTTCTAACCCTTATTATAAATAACGTTTACTCCCTAATTGAGTCAGTTATTCAAAGCTAGGTTTAATATAGGAGGAAAAGACATATCTTGCCGGTCCCAGACACACAAGGGACAGCATGGCCAGTCCCTGGAACGAACAAGGTTGAGAAACACATACTGTTCTAGATGATGAGAGTTGAACCAAAAGGCAATACAATAAAATATTGCCACCATCCATTCAACAAACAAGATGGCAGGTTAAATCCTCTGTGTCAGATACAAATGCCGCGTTCAAAACAACTAGGAGCTTGGAAATCTCCGACTTCCGACTTCAGTTCGTTCAGAACAACTGAGAACTCGGTGGAACAACCGAGCTCCGACTATGAAAAATCGATTTGAATGGTCACACAACTCGCAATTCCAACTCAGGACCTCGGGCCGCTATCTAGAGCTCCGACTTCCCCACCTGAAGTTCACTGACGTCATTACGTTACCGAGTTCCCAGTTCTTTTAAATCCGGCAATAGATAGCTTATGATAAAGCCTAACCTACACCTTACCCTCGGCTATTGTTATTTTGGTGCACATTGTCCCCCCTTCACTTTATGAGTAATACATCTATATGCATATTTACTTCATCTTCATCTTAATTATCCAAAAGCTTTTACTTGAGCCCTGTATTTACTTCAATTGTAAATGGCAGATCCAATAACAAGGTAATTGGGTAATCTAACGTCTGTTTCTAACTAGTTTTACTACATTGATCCAAATCACTTGAAATCCCACGTTACTCTTGATTTCATCCTCGAAGAAAAACAATCAAATTCATGAATCCGGCGTTACCTCTGCAGAGCAGACGTGCTGTGTGACGTGGCAGAATGGGCGGAAGGGGTTGTTTGTGTTTTGGTTCTAGTAAAAGGGGAAGTTGCAAGAAGAAAGAAAAAGGAGGAGACGTGATCGGGGTTGTTGAAATTATTTGTATGTTCAACAATACGTATCTGTCCGCACTGCGACCTTTATTTTGTGTATAGACTCGTGTGTGGTATTCTGTGTTCGTCAACCGCCTGGCACTCAGGTATAGTAAGCAAATGGTGTGACAAGTTGTATATTTCAGCTCATTAGTTGTCAACAGGCTAGGTTAGCTAGCTTGATATGCTAACATTGGCGTCTGATGAGAAATGCAAAAAATAGGCCGTGGCCCGAATTTGGGTCGGGAAGAGACCTAACAACGGTTTTGTCATTTAATCGTTCCGGTCAAAACCGTGTTCGTGATTCTATTTATTGGTTGTTTATCCTAGTTGTGTTGATCATGTGTGGACATGGGTTCGTCATACGCTTCTCCTCGCTAGTTAGCTTATTGAAAATGTAGTAAGCCAGCCAGCTCCATCATCACATTCGCAATCGGACTTGTTATGCTAACGTTAGCCTGCCACCCAGTCACCTAACTAGCTAACAGTAGCTGCTTAGTAAGACAGTCAGTAATCAGGGAGTAGGTAGGTAGCACACGTTAGCAATTCAGATGTTGATGTAGCTAGTTAGCTGGCTAGTTACCTGGCTTGCTAATAATCTAGCTAGCAAGCTAACGTTAATTGGGTTAGCATTTGCTTCTATTTGGAAAATGGCGTACTATCAATTTTCTAGCTAGATGCTGTGGCTTCGAAAATAAATCGAAGAGTAGGCCACGTTGGCTATGCTAATTTAGTACATTGTTAGAAGTTTGAACAGTCCAGTCTAGCACTGCAGAGATTCATAACAGGACTGGTTGAGTCACGTCCCACCTCGAAGGCAACAGCCAGTACAGGCCGTTGGCATTGCTGTCAGCCGATTGCGCATGTTTACCTTCTAACTAACGTCGCTATTATATTAGCTATATGTAGGCGAACATATTTACATTGGAAGGCAACACTGCAACGTCCTTGCTGAGTAGTTTTTTCCTCTATGACAAATTGTGTGTGTGTGTTTTGGAAAGTTTGAGGGGTACAATTTCAGCTCCGAGTGGGGATGTTACTGTGTGTACCGAAAGAGTTTGCATTGTTTTGACTGTAAATGCATATGGGAAGTCTAGATCAGAGCCATATTATTATGTCTTTAAAAAAAGATTTCCATAGTCTACAGATTAGGCACACACAACTATGTCAGTAGCAATGTATGGTGTATTTGATGATGGAAAATATATTTTAGTGAGCTCACATATCCAGCCATCTCTGTGATACCATGCATTCAGAGACTGGGCTGGGTCATATTCAATACACAAAATGGGAGAAAACCGTTTAACACAAGGATATACTATCTGCTTGTCCAGTAAGAAAAGCTTGTTTTCGTTTTCTGTTGCACAGTGTTTTGCTATGGTGTGCTCTTATTAATATGCCCCAGCTCTACAGCAAGGTTTGACTGCCAAGCCATGTTTATTTTGACAACTTGTTTTCAGTGCAGCCTGCCACTCAATTTTCTTCTGTAGACAGGATCATCTATTCAGTTTCTACCTCCCTGAGAAAGAAGGGAAATAAAATGTCCAGCTCATTCATTCCATTCCAAGATTTCACCATATATTTAAGGGCTAAGTTGATCTCTTTATCAGGAGAGTCTGGACACGTATATCAAGTTTTTTTTTCTGAGAATCATGTCCACTTCCATACTGTCACCTTGACTCACTTATGTAGGATATAGGCCAGGGTTAAACTACATGTCAAAACAACTTTACGAAAACATCCATATCTCTAATTCAAAAACCTCTTATCTTTCCACATCTGACATAACCCTAGCAGAAAACATCATCAGAGTTGTGAATAATTGTTCCTTTTTTCCTTCTCTCTACCGCCGCCTCCAGCTGAAGCCCTGACAGCATAGTCAGACGTGCGGGACAAACACTGACCGAGGGATCTGACTAGGCCATGGCCAACAGGGGAGGAGCTACGAGACCCAACGGGTCTAACGCTGGTAACAAGATCTGCCAGTTCAAGCTGGTACTTCTGGGGGAGTCGGCAGTGGGCAAGTCCAGCCTGGTGCTCCGCTTCGTCAAGGGACAGTTCCACGAGTTCCAGGAGAGCACCATTGGAGGTGACCATCACTCATTTATGCACAAGCCAGGAACAGAAAAGTATCTATAGCCTCTTCTGGAAGTTTCTACCCCTTCAGTGTTATAAGATCTGAAGGAACCGGTTACGGAAGGAACCTCAGACTTGCAGACAATGGCGCAATGGGGACTATGGGTTGTTGTTGGGTCTGGGCTGTAGTTATTTATTTATCCCTTCATTCATATTGTTGAATGTGTTTAGTGAGGTGTCCTGCTCTAATGCTTTTTAAAGTTCACGTCAATGATGTATTTGACAACTCTCTTCTCTCCTCCCCAGCGGCCTTCCTGACCCAGACAGTGTGTCTAGACGACACGACGGTGAAGTTTGAGATCTGGGACACGGCAGGACAGGAGCGCTACCACAGCCTGGCGCCCATGTATTACAGAGGGGCGCAGGCCGCCATCGTGGTCTACGACATCACAAATGAGGCAAGTAGCATAATCTTGATAGATTATATAACCAGTGCAACCAACCTTCCTTTGTAAAAATGATAATTGATCTCACATGTTTGGATATGTGGTCACACTGGTGATCCATTCACGTTCCAGATTGAAAGTGAAGTGTTTTTAACATCACCATTTCCCTGGTACCATGTCTCATCAAATCAAATTTATTTATATAGCCCTTCGTACATCAGCTGATATCTCAAAGTGCTGTACAGAAACCCAGCCTACAACCCCAAACAGCAAGCAATGCAGGTGTAGAAGCATGGTGGCTAGGAATAACTCCCTAGAAAGGCCAAAACCTAGGAAGAAACCTAGAGAGGAACCAGGCTATGTGGGGTGGCCAGTCCTCTTCTGGCTGTGCCGGGTGGAGATTATAACAGAACATGGCCAAAATGTTCATAAATCACCAGCATGGTCAAATAATAATAATCACAGGCAGAACAGTTAAATCTGGAGCAGCAGCACGGCCAGGTGGACTGGGGACAGCAAGGAGTCATCATGCGACGTAGTCCTGAGTCATGGTCCTAGGGCTCAGGTCCTCCGAGAGAGAGAAAGAAAGAGAGAATTAGAGAGAGCATACTTAAATTCACACAGGACACCGGATAGGACAGGAGAAGTACTCCAAATATAACAAACTGACCCAAGCCCCCTGACACATAAACTACTGCAGCATAAATGGAGGCTGAGACGGGAGGGGTCAGGAGACACTGTGGCCCCATCCGATGATACCCCCGGACTGGGCCAAACAGGAAGGATATAACCCCACCCACTTTGCCAAAGCACAGCCCCCACACCACTAGAGGGATTCTTCAACCGCCAACTTACCATCCTGAGACGAGGCCGAGTATAGCCCAAAAAGATCTCCGCCATGGCACAACCCAAGGGGGGGTGCCAACCCAGACAGGAAGCGCACATCAGTCACTCAACCCACTCAAGTGACGCACCCCTCCTAGGGACGGTATGAAAGAGCCCTAGTAAGCCAGTGACTCAGCTCCTGTAATAGGGTTAGAGGCAGAGAATCCCAGTGGAAAGAGGGGAAACGGCCAGGCAGAGACAGCAAGGGCGGTTCGTTGTTCCAGAGCCTTTCCGTTCACCTTCACACTCCTGGGCCAGACTAAATTCAATCATATGACCCACTGAAGAGATGAGTCTTCAGTAAATACTTAAAGGTTGAGACCGAGTTTGCGTCTCTCACATGGGTAGGCAGACCATTCCATAAAAATGGAGCTCTATCGGAGAAAGCCCTGCCTCCAGCTGTTTGCTTAGAAATTCTAGGGACAATTAGGAGGCCTGCGTCTTGTGACCGTAGCGTACGTGTAGGTTTGTACGGCAGGACCAAATCAGATGGATGGGTAGGAGCAAGCCCATGTAATGCTTTGTAGGTTAGCAGTAAAACCTTGAAATCAGCCCTTGCCTTGACAGGAAGCCCATTGTGGCGAGGCTAGCATTGGAGTAATATGATCTTTTTTTTTTGGTTCTAGTCAGGATTCTAGCAGCCGTATTTAGCACTAACTGAAGTTTATTTAGTGCTTTATCTGGGTAGCCGGAGAGTAGAGCATTGCAGTAGTCTAACCTAGAAGTAACAAAAGCGTGGATATATTTTTCTGCATCAGTTTTGGACAAAGTTTCTGATTTTTGCAATGTTACGTAGATGGAAAAAAGCTGTCCTTGAAACAGTCTTGATATGTTCTTCAAAAGATAGATCAGGGTCCAGAGTAATGCCGAGGTCCTTCACAGTTTTATTTGAGACGACTGTACAACCATTAAGATTAATTGTCAGATTCAACAGAAGATCTCTTTGTTTCTTGGGACCTAGAACAAGCATCTCTGTTTTGTCCGAGTTTAAAAGTAGAATGTTTGCAGCCATCCACTTCCTTATGTCTGAAACACAGGCTTGTAGCGAGGGCAATTTTGGGGCTTCACCATGTTTCATTGAAATGTACAGCTGTGTGTCAGCCGCATAGCAATGAAAGTTAACATTATGTTTCCCGAATGACATCACCAAGAGGTAAAATATATAGTGAAAACAATAGTGGTCCTAAAACGGAACCTTGAGGAGCACCGAAATTCACAGTTGATTTGTCAGAGGACAAACCATTCACAGAGACAAACTGATATCTTTCCGACAGATAAGATCTAAACCAGGCCAGAATTTGTCCGTGTAGACCAATTTGGGTTTCCAATCTCTCCAAAAGAATGTGGTGATCGATGGTATCAAAAGCAGCACTAAGGTCTAGGAGCACGAGGACAGATGCAGAGCCTCGGTCTGATGTCATTAAAAGGTCATTTACCACCTTCACAAGTGCAGTCTCAGTGCTATGATGGGGTCTAAAACCAGACTGAAGCATTTTGTATACATTGTTTGTCTTCAGGAAGGCAGTGAGTTGCTGCGCAACAGCCTTTTCTAAAATTGTTGCGAGGAATGGAAGATTCGATATAGGCCGATAGTTAAAAAAAATATTTTCTGGGTCAAGGTTTGGCTTTTTCAAGAGGCTTTATTACTGCCACTTTTAGTGAGTTTGGTACACATCCGGTGGATAGAGACGTTTATTATGTTCAACATAGTAGGGCCAAGCACAGGAAGCAGCTCTTTCAGTAGTTTAGTTGGAATAGGGTCCAGTATGCAGCTTGAAGGTTTAGAGGCCATGATTATTTTCATCAATGTGTCAAGAGATATTCTACTAAACATCTTGAGTGTCTTCCTTGATCCTAGGTCCTGGCAGAGTTGTGCAGACTCAGGACAACTGAGCGTTGGAGGAATACGCAGATTTAAAGAGGAGTCTGTAATTTGCTTTCTAATGATCCTGATCTTTTCCTCAAAGAAGTTCATGAATTTATCAATGCTGAAGTGAAAGCCATCCTCTCTTGGGGAATGCTGCTTTTTAGTTAGCTTTGCGACAGTATCAAAAAGGAATTTCGGATTGTTCTTATTTTCCTCAATTAAGTTGTAAAAATAGGATGATCGAGCAGCAGTGAGGGCTCTTCGATACTGCACGGTACTGTCTTTCCAAGCTAGTCGGAAGACTTCCAGTTTGGTGGAGCAGCAGTGAGGGCTCTTCGATACTGCACGGTACTGTCTTTCCAAGCTAGTCGGAAGACTTCCAGTTTGGTGGAGCAGCAGTGAGGGCTCTTCGATACTGCACGGTACTGTCTTTCCAAGCTAGTCGGAAGACTTCCAGTTTGGTGGAGCAGCAGTGAGGGCTCTTCGATACTGCACGGTACTGTCTTTCCAAGCTAGTCGGAAGACTTCCAGTTTGGTGGAGCAGCAGTGAGGGCTCTTCGATACTGCACGGTACTGTCTTTCCAAGCTAGTCGGAAGACTTCCAGTTTGGTGTAGCAGCAGTAAGGGCTCTTCGATACTGCACGGTACTGTCTTTCCAAGCTAGTCGGAAGACTTCCAGTTTGGTGTAGCAGCAGTGAGGGCTCTTCGATACTGCACGGTACTGTCTTTCCAAGCTAGTCGGAAGACTTCCAGTTTGGTGTAGCAGCAGTGAGGGCTCTTCGATACTGCACGGTACTGTCTTTCCAAGCTAGTCGGAAGACTTCCAGTTTGGTGTAGCAGCAGTAAGGGCTCTTCGGTACTGCACGGTACATACATTCCAAGCTAGTCGGAAGACTTCCAGTTTGGTGTGGCGCCATTTCCGTTCCAATTTTCTGGAAGCTTGCTTCAGAGCTCGGATATTTTCTGTATGCCAGGGAGCTAGTTTCTTATGAGAAATGTTTTTAGTTTTTAGGGGTGCAACTGCATCTAGGGTATTGCGCAAGGTTAACTTGAGTTCCTCAGTTAGGTGGTTAACTGATTTTTGTTCTCTGGCGTCCTTGGGTAGACAGAGGGAGTCTGGAAGGACATCAAGGAATCTTTGTGTTGTCTGTGAATTTATAGCACGACTTTTGATGTTCCTTGGTTGGGGTCTGAGCAGATTATTTGTTGTAATTGCAAACGTAATAAAATGGTGGTCTGATAGTCCAGGATTATGAGGAAAAACATTAAGATCCACAACATGTATTCCATGGGACAAAACTAGGTCCAGAGTATGACTGTGACAGTGAGTAGGTCCAGAGACATGTTGGACAAAACCCACTGAGTCGATGATGGCTCCGAAAGCCTTTTGGAGTGGGTCTGTGGACTTTTCCATGTGAATATTAAAGTCACCAAAGATTAGAATATTATCTGCAATGACTACAAGGTCCGATAGGAATTCAGGGAACTCAATGAGGAACGCTGTATATGGCCCAGGAGGCCTGTAAACAGTAGCTATAAAAAGTGATTGAGTAGGCTGCATAGATTTCATGACTAGAAGCTCAAAAGACGAAAACTGCATTTTTTTTTTTTTTGTAAATTGAAATTTGCTATCGTAAATGTTAGCAACACCTCCGCCTTTGCGGGATATGGTCACTAGTGTAGCCAGGAGGTGAGGCCTCATTTAACACAGTAAATTCATCAGGCTTAAGCCATGTTTCAGTCAGGCCAATCACATCAATATTATGATCAGTGATTAGTTCATTGACTAATTGCCTTTGAAGTAAGGGATCTAACATTAAGTAGCCCTATTTTGAGATTCAATAATGACAGGAATGGAGGAGGTCTTTATCCTAGTGAGATTGCTAAGGCGAACACCTCCCTGTTTAGTTTTGCCCAACCTAGGTCGAGGCACAGACACTGTCTCAATGGGGATAGCTGAGCTGACTACACTGACTGTGCTAGTGGCAGACTCCACTATGCTGGCAGGCTGGCTAACAGCCTGCTGCCTGGCCTGCACCCTATTTCATTGTGGAGTTAGAGGAGTTAGAGCCCTGTCTATGTTGGTAGATAAGATGAGAGCACCCCTCCAGCTAGGATGGAGTCCGTCACTCCTTAGCAGGTCAGGCTTGGTCCTGTTTGTGGGTGAGTCCCAGAAAGAGGGCCAATTATATACAAATTCTATCTTTTGGGAGGGGCAGAAATTGAGTTGTGAGACTCTGCTGTAGAGCTACCTGGGAGGGGGCCAGAGACAATTACTCGATGCCGACACATCTTTCTAGCTGATTTACATGCTGAAGCTATGTTGCGCTTGGTGATCTCTGACTGTTTCATCCTAACATCGTTGGTGCCGACGTGGATAACAATATCTCTATACTCTCTACACTCGCCAGTTTTAGCTTTAGCCAGCACCATCTTCAGATTAGCCTTAACGTCGGTAGCCCTGCCCCCTGGTAAACAGTGTATGATCGCTGGATGATTCGTTTTAAGTCTAATACTGCGGGTAATGGAGTCGCCAATGACTTGAGTTTTCAATTTGTCAGAGCTAATGGTGGGAAGCTTCGGCGTCTCAGACCCCGTAACGGGAGGAGTAGAGACAAGAGAAGGCTCGGCCTCAGACTCCGACTCGCTGCTTAATGGGGAAAACCGGTTGAAAGTTTCTGTCGGCTGAATGAGCGACACCGGTTGAGCGTTCCTACAGCATTTCCTTCCAGAAACCGTGAGAAAGTTGTCCGGCTGCGGGGACTGTGCCAGGGGATTTATACTACTATCTGTACTTACTGGTGGCACAGACGCTGTTTCATCCTTTCCTACACTGAAATTACCCTTGCCTAACGATTGCGTCTGAAGCTGGGCTTGTAGCACAGCTATCCTCGCCGTAAGGCGATCGTTCTCCTGTATATTATGAGTACAGCGACTGCAATTAGAAGGCATCCGGAGTGAAAAAGTTGAATGAAAAACAAAAAGTTGAGGGAAAAACTAAACATTAAAAAAAATATTGTCTCTTGTCTCAGGAGTCATTTGCGCGGGCCAGGAACTGGGTGAAGGAGCTGCAGAGACAAGCCAGCCCCAACATTGTCATCGCCCTGTCTGGCAACAAGGCTGACCTCGCCAGCAAGAGAGCCGTGGACTTCCAGGTGAGTCCTCCAAACACCTGTACCTGTCTGGTGTCACGAGAACACACCGGTGTCTATCTGCGTTTGACAGGCAGTGACTGTCTCTGACATGGTTGTTTTTCCCAGGATGCCCAGTCATATGCAGACGACAACAGCTTACTCTTCATGGAGACGTCGGCCAAGACGTCTATGAATGTGAACGAGATATTCATGGCTATTGGTAGGTTCCTCTAACCCCGTGACACACATCACTTACTGATGTGTAATTGAATAGGGCTCTGCACACTCAAATACTCACTAAATACATACTTAGACATGTATCAAGGAAATGTGAACTAGCAGGATGTTTTGATCAAGCGATCCTCATCAGTAGCTGGCGTTTGTGAAGTTTGTTTTTCTTCCATCCTCTAGCAAAAAGATTGCCCAAGAGCGAGCCTGCGGCCACAGGAGCTAACAGCGGGCGGAACAGGGGCGTCGACCTAACGGAAGCCGCCCAGCCAACTAAGGCCCCCTGCTGCAGTACTTAAAGCGAAATCCCCCCCCCCACACACTGCAGTAACTAATGTGATGACCCCCGCCCGCCCAAAACTCTGATCTGCAGCAATGAAAAAAGATGCCCTTTGAACCCCCTTCCCATTCTACCCTTCTCCTCCTCTCTGCAGTAACTAATGCAAAGCAACGCCCTCATCTATAGTTCTCTCAACGACGCCCTGCCCCTCCCTCTCCCCTACTGGTTCTGCTGTTACTAATTGAGACGCCTCACACCTTCCTCCTTCTTTTCTGAAATTAGTGCCCGCCTTCCCTACCTCATTCTTCCTGACTATTGGCAAGCAGCAGGACTAAGGGACGGGGCAACTCTGATGGTGGTCTCATCTCCTGGGTATAGCTACAGACTATCGCTCTGTGTTTCTAACACAATCTCTGTCCTTTCTGTTTGTTTTTTTGTTTTGTTTATTTTTTTTTATAGTGGGAATTATGGATGCATGTATCACTACATGGCCTAACTTGATGATGAGAAAAAAATCAGTGTTAACTTTATTCAGTGGCTCAAAAACATATATTTGAGAGGGAGAGGGGCTCCAAAGGTTTGCGAGGGCTAATTCTAAAGAAAAGACTGTTTAGCAGTGCTCTTGGGTTCCTTCTAGTTTCTCTCTGTTGTTCTCTGTCTACCCTTATCTGTCTCTTGAGTAATGTATTCATATGCTTTGCCCACTAAACCTTTAGTAGCGCTAGTATAGAGTGTCTCCCTTCTGTCTCTCTTTGTCCCATCCCAGGGCCTTGCCTGCTTCTAATGCTCAGCCCCAAATCAAACCCTAACCCCTTAGGTCCCTTAGGTACTTCATGTAGGTCTGAGAGGATTTGAGATCTAAACAATCGGGTGAACATTCCACCTAGCCTATCGGAGGGCAAGGTGGAGCGATCCCCGTAATGCTCACACCTATTCAATTCTCTCAGGTCTACCTAAGGGGTTAGAGGGCAATTTGGGATTGGGCATAGCTGTCCTAGTGGCATCGTGCAATGGTTCACAGTATTGGCTCTGTGATTTCTTCAGTGTCTGCAAGGACCTTCACACTGCAAAGCAACCTGCCTCCACACCCACCCCAACCCTACCTACTATCACCACCTTACCCCCACCAACCCTACCTGCTATCACTTCCTTACCCTTCCCAACCATACCTGCTATCACCACCTTACTCCCCCCAACCCTACCTGCTATCACCACCTGCTATCACCCTCTTACCCCCACCAACCCTACCCGCTATCACCACCTTACCCCCACCAACCCTACCTGCTATCACCACCTTACCTGCTATCACCACCTTACTCCCCCCAACCCTACCTGCTATCACCCTCTTACCCCCACCCAACCCTACCCGCTATCACCCTCTTACCCCCACCAACCCTACCTGCTATCACCACCTTACCTGCTATCACCCTCTTACCCCCACCCAACCCTACCTGCTATCACCCTCTTACCCCCACCAACCCTACCTGCTATCACCCTCTTACCCCCACCCAACCCTACCTGCTATCACCACAGTATGGCATCGGGCCTCTGAGACTTGTTCACATGTTCACCCCCTGAATGCCAAGTCTCCAGACCCCTTTCCATCCTGACCTGATGGTCTCTGTCCGAGGGAGGGGTTATATCCTGATCCATTCTGGTTACAATGTCAGATGATGTTCATTACGTCTCAACATGTAATGGATGAGATTAGGTCATGGTTCAGGTTATGAGGCCTGTCCAGGTGTAAACAAGATGCTGGCTGGAAGGCAGCTGTTTTCCACTTGGAGAGACAGGGGAGCATGATGAGATGACCTCTGTAGGTGTTGAGAGAGGAGAACATGGTGAGGTGACCTCTAGGTGTTGAGAGAGGGGAACATGGTGAGGTGACCTCTGTAGGTGTTGAGAGAGGGGAACATGGTGAGGTGACCTCTAGGTGTTGAGAGAGGGGAACATGGTGAGGTGACCTCTGTAGGTGTTGAGAGAGGGGAACATGGTGAGGTGACCTCTAGGTGTTGAGAGAGGGGAACATGGTGAGGTGACCTCTAGGTGTTGAGAGAGGGGAACATGGTGAGGTGACCTCTAGGTGTTGAGAGAGGGGAACATGGTGAGGTGACCTCTAGTTGTTGAGAGAGGGGAACATGGTGAGGGGACCTCTAGGTGTTGAGAGAGGGGAACATGGTGAGGTGACCTCTGTAGGTGTTGAGAGAGGGGAACATGGTGAGGTGACCTCTAGGTGTTGAGAGAGGGGAACATGGTGAGGTTACCTCTGTAGGTGTTGAGAGAGGGGAACATGGTGAGGTGACCTCTAGGTGTTGAGAGAGGGGAACATGGTGAGGTGACCTCTAGGTGTTGAGAGAGGGGAACATGGTGAGGTGACCTCTGTAGGTGTTGAGAGAGGGGAACATGGTGAGGTGACCTCTGTAGGTGTTGAGAGAGGGGAATATGGTGAGATGACCTCTGTAGTTGTTGAGAGAGGGGAACATGGTGAGGTGACCTCTAGGTGTTGAGAGCTTCTTCATTAGGAGCCAGCTGACACTGTGGCCCTGGGTGTGTCCCAAATGTCACCCTATTCCCCAAATCGTGCACTGCTTTTGACTAAAGCCCTGGTCAAAAGTAGTGCACTATATAGGGAATAGGGTGCCAATCAGGACGTCTCTCTTTGTCATGGTCACTATTCCTCCCCTGTTCTTTAGGAAGTGCTGTGGGTGTGGGGTTGTGTGTACACAGAGGGAGACTGGACTGTTTGGTGATAAAACATCCTCAGAGACAACAAACACAGTCAGACGCAGGTTTATTTCTCTAAACCCTTCCAGGTCTAAATAACACACACAAGCTAAAACACGGCTCGCTCACACATGTACACTTTTGTGTTATTCTTAAACCCTGGACCTGTTACACACACACAACCCGTCCTGATCAATAACTCTGTCCAGGTCTCTTCCTCATGCCTTGCACTAATGATTCTCATGAATATATCTTGTCATAATTACAGCCAGTGTGATATAAATATATATATATAATATACTGTACATAGGGTATTGCAATGTAGTCTACTTTTTCCATTTACAGTTGACAGGACTAATGCTTGCTAGGGAGTTGTCTAGATAATCATTAAACTGTACAGTTAGCAGAAAACAGCTCCAGTGTGGGTTTGGAGTTGTTTTCCCCCCACAAAAATGTTTAAATTATAATCGATGGTGGTCTTTATAAATGTAAGTGTTATTAACAAACAAAAATATCTTGCATTTCTTTAGTGGTCTGACTTATACTTTATTTCTCAAGAAAAGCTAAATGATTATTTTTTGGTTTCTATTTTTTAACATTCTCTCTCTCTCACATTTCACTCATTTGTGAGTGATCTAAAGTTAGGATGCCCTGTCCACTACTCCTCATCCCACTAGAACTGAAGTCACACACAATACACTGTCTGGCTGTTGAATCCCTGTTGGAGCAAAGCGGAAAGGATTTGAAAAACATTCACTTTCCGCTTGTCTTACAACGTCTCAGTAGGAATGTAACGACGTTGTGGGTACAATGTTAACAACCTTAGTAGGAGAAGAAAGACGGCTCTGTTCTACTGTTGGGGTATTAGCTGGTGGATCATGATGATGAATAAATGGATTAACTCATAGGGATGTACATTGTATACATTTTTGTTGCTGTGGCCACTTAATTGCAGCCGGAAAAAAATCAAATAAATGCAAGCATTTTACAGTACTGTTAAATAATATCATGTGTGGAGTAGGATATTTGTCTTACCGAAGAGGTGGTTCCTATTTTTTTATGATCTCTAGAACTTGTGGTTCTAAGATTTGTTTTCAGCGGTTCTAGATGTTTTCTTACGCTACTGTACACTGTCTGGGGTAAAGAACCCCAACCACTCCGCCGGAGGTCACCAGTGGCATCCTGTTATTTTTATCTGACCTTTGACCACTTAGCTTTGCCTATTGAGGTCACACTATCGACCAAGGTACTATTGGTCCTGTCAGACCTGTCCTCACCCTGGCTCTCTGAATATCGAGTCAGAATAACAAAACTATATTGTAAGATGTAATAATGGGCCTATAATTGGAAACATTTTATTACATATGTATTGTGTAACTACAAGGCCTAGTACATTATTGTGGTATTTGTAAGGTGGACATCATCACCAGAGTATTTTGTCTGCTTTTCCCATGTCTTATTATTTTGTCTATGACAGTATGTTACTCCATTTGTCCCAGGTCATTACATTTGACCTTGAAATTCTCACTACAAATGGTTACATTTTTTTGTGACCTCTACCCTGGATCATAGCCTACTCCAGCATTTCCCAAACTAGGGGTTTGAAAACAGGAAATTCTGATATAAAATTATGTCCGTAACCTCCAGTAGCAGCTAGATGCGGTTGTAATAAACAGTGCTTTCTGTTTTCTTCCTACAAATGTAGTTCTATCTTTTGAACGGTTTAAGCTACATATTATTATGACCCCATCATTGATGTTGATAAAAGCCACATTGTCCGAGAGGGATTTACATGGTTATCAAAACGTCACGCCAGGGTAGACCTACAGGAAACAGATCTTAAGTGTTTCTAAAAATCCTTTTGTGTTTTACATGGTGTGGGTTTTTGATATCAAAATGGGGTCGCGGACCAAAAAAGTTTGGGAACCCCTGGCCAAGCCTACTCACTGGAATACCCATTTTGTCTCCCCTAGTGGAGGAAAAATGGACCTACAATGACAAATAAAAAAATAGGGATCAGCGCATTGAGCTATAAAAAAAACGGATCAGCGCCATGTCTGATTCTCCAGTAGTGGAATAGAGAACGGGACACCTAAACCATTTAATTCCAGGGTCGGGGATCCCGTTCGGTCTCGAGGATGTCCGGGAGCGCAGGGATTCAGCAGGGCTCCCCGGCCATCGGTGCAGCTGGATCGGCGCCTGCGGCTCCGGGAGCCGGGGGAACCGAGGGTTCGGGCGCCACGGTAGGATCGGCACGAATCGCGGTGAAGAAGGCGCAGCTCCGCTCCTCCCCGCGCCCGAAGAAACTGGAGAAGCTCGGAGTTTATTCATCTTGCAAGGTCGTTTTAAGTAGTCCATTATTACATTATTTAGCAATTATACATTTTGCAATGTTTTGAAAGTGGTTTGAGTTTCAGATGCTTGTTGGTTTGCAGCGCTACCAAAATGCAAACGCAGCAAAGGAAGCCATTGCTGCGCTTGCATTTCTTCATATCCCTCATGCTCTAGTTATGTAAAATGATCCTATTGGAAATAAACATCAGGGAAAAAACGGCAAAATGTACAGTTTAGCGCTCCCATATTATAATGTTAAAATATGTATTTCTAGGCGGGAGAGTGGACTAAACATTCTCAAGGTGCTTTGACAAATTCAGGTTAGCCTGCATGCCTTGGTGCGGAATGCCTCCAGCAAGGGGAGCGTGCGGGGCGTAATTCACCCCACTGGGATAGTGACAGTGTTTTTTCCGTCTGTCAGCGCACTGTGGTAAAATAGAAAGTATTTATTGCAGTTATATATCATCTGCAGGGAGAGACAGCGTCTTTGTTTTGACAGTGACAGCTGCTGGGGGGCGGGGTTTGTTGTTGTTCCTTGGCTCTTGTTCCTGTGCACAGTTTGACTCCAGCTAAGAGTTGTAGTGAGAGAGGGCTGGCCCAACAGGCATTGCCTAGCTATGCCACTTTGTAGCCAAGCGGTCTTTGTCAACTTATGCATATAAATTCAATGGGATTTTTCCTATTACGTTATGTTTCTAAACATGTGTGTATGTGTGCATACAGTGTGTGTGTTTCTAACCGGTGGAACCCTGTGCTGTAGGCTGAGGGGGCCTGTAAGTGTAACAGCTGGAAGAGCCAGAACCCCCCTCCCACACCACCCCGTACAGACCAGCAGCCCAACACTTTCAACCTTCAGGACCCCTGCCGTAGCTGCTCTCATACACTGGGTAAGACTAGGGGGAGAGAGGGTCAGAGGGGGACATGGGGAGGGGTTGCCCTGTGTACTGGAGGGGGAGAGAGGGTCAGAGGGGGACATGGGGAGGGGTTGCCCTGTGTACTGGAGGGGGAGAGAGGGTCAGAGGGGGACATGAGGATGGGGTGCCCTGTGTACTGGAGGGGGAGAGAGGGTCAGAGGGGGGACATGGGGAGGGGTTGCCCTGTGTACTGGAGGGGAGAGAGGGTCAGAGGGGGACATGGGGAGGGGTTGCCCTGTGTACTGGAGGGGAGAGAGGGTCAGCGGGAGGACATGGGGAGGGGTTGCCCTGTGTACTGGAGGGGGAGAGAGGGTCAGAGGGGGACATGGGGAGGGGTTGCCCTGTGTACTGGAGGGGAGAGAGGGTCAGAGGGGGACATGGGGAGGGGTTGCCCTGTGTACTGGAGGGGAGAGAGGGTCAGAGGGGGACATGGGGAGGGGTTGCCCTGTGTACTGGAGGGGAGAGAGGGTCAGAGGGGGACATGGGGAGGGGTTGCCCTGTGTACTGGAGGGGGAGAGAGGGTCAGAGGGGGACATGGGGAGGGGTTGCCCTGTGTACTGGAGGGGAGAGAGGGTCAGAGGGGGCATTGGGAGGGGTTGCCCTGTGTACTGGAGGGGGAGAGAGGGTCAGAGGGGGACATGGGGAGGGGTTGCCCTGTGTACTGGAGGGGGAGAGGGGGTCAGAGGGGGGACATGGGGAGGGGTTGCCCTGTGTACTGGAGGGGGAGAGAGGGTCAGAGGGGGACATGGGGAGGGGTTGCCCTGTGTACTGGAGGGGGAGAGAGGGTCAGAGGGGGGACATTAGGAGGGGTTGCCCTGTGTACTGGAGGGGAGAGAGGGTCAGAGGGGGCATTGGGAGGGGTTGCCCTGTGTACTGGAGGGGGAGAGAGGGTCAGCGGGAGGACATGGGGAGGGGTTGCCCTGTGTACTGGAGGGGGAGAGAGGGTCAGCGGGAGGACATGGGGAGGGGTTGCCCTGTGTACTGGAGGGGAGAGAGGGTCAGAGGGGGACATGGGGAGGGGTTGCCCTGTGTACTGGAGGGGGAGAGAGGGTCAGAGGGGGACATGGGGAGGGGTTTCCCTGTGTACTGGAGGGGGAGAGAGGGTCAGAGGGGGGACATGGGGAGGGATTGCCCTGTGTACTGGAGGGGAGAGAGGGTCAGTGGGAGGACATGGGGAGGGGTTGCCCTGTGTACTGGAGGGGGAGAGAGGGTCAGAGGGGGACATGGGGAGGGGTTGCCCTGTGTACTGGAGGGGGAGAGAGGGTCAGAGGGGGGCATTGGGAGGGGTTGCCCTGTGTACTGGAGGGGGAGAGAGGGTCAGAGGGGGACATGGGGATGGGGTGCCCTGTGTACTGGAGGGGAGAGAGGGTCAGAGGGGGACATGGGGAGGGGTTGCCCTGTGTACTGGAGGGGGAGAGAGGGTCAGAGGGGGACATGGGGAGGGGTTGCCCTGTGTACTGGAGGGGGAGAGAGGGTCAGAGGGGGACATGGGGAGGGGTTGCCCTGTGTACTGGAGGGGGAGAGAGGGTCAGAGGGGGGACATGGGGATGGGGTGCCACTGCCTCGTGTAAGGGCATGATATAGGCAGGTGGAATGTTCTAGAAATCCAGATAATAAGGAGGTAACAGGTTTTCAGGGACACATTGGTCATCAAAACTAAAGTCTGTCTTCGCACTCTCACTCACTGTCTCTCCTTTTCAGGTGACCATGTAACCCACCTGGAGAACGTTTCAGAGGAGGAGATGAACAGGCTTCTGGGCATTGCTCTGGACGTGGAGTACCTGAACACATGTGTCCACAAAGAGGAGGATGCTGACACCAAACAAGTCTACTTCTCCCTCTTCAAGGTAGGCCACAGCTCAACATGTCAGCAACACATTACTTTCAGTGCATCTGTCTCACAATGTCCTTCTTTCACCTTCAGCTATTGAGGAAATGCATCCTTCAGATGGGCAGACCTGTGGTGGAGGCACAGGAGAGTCCTCCCTTTGAGAAACCTAGCATTGAACAGGCAAGTGTACACAACAAATACGCACATGCTTAGCTAAAAAATACATATTTAGATCACACTTACACAAGATGTATATATTATATGTTATTTACATGATCTCTGTGTCTCTTCAACAGGGGGTGAATAACTTTGTCCAGTACAAGTTCAGCCATCTTCCCTCCAAGGAGCGTCAGACCATCGTGGAGCTGGCCAAGATGTTCCTCAACCAGATCAACTACTGGCAGCTGGAGACGCCCTCACAGAGACGACAGCGGGCTCCTGCTGATGATGCCGCCGGGTACAAAGTCCACTACACCAGGTAGTAGGCGCCCTTTGATGATATGAATGCAACTGCTGGCAGGCACGCTTTGATGATATGAATGCAACTGCTGGCAGGCACGCTTTGATGATATGAATGCAACTGCTGGCAGGCACGCTTTGATGATATGAATGCAACTGCTGGCAGGCACGCTTTGATGATATGAATGCAACTGCTGGCAGGCACGCTTTGATGATATGAATGCAACTGCTGGCAGGCACGCTTTGATGATATGAATGCAACTGCTGGCAGGCACGCTTTGATGATATGAATGCAACTGCTGGCAGGCGCCCTTTGATGATATGAATGCAACTGCTGGCAGGCACGCTTTGATGATATGAATGCAACTGCTGGCAGGCACGCTTTGATGATATGAATGCAACTGCTGGCAGGCACGCTTTGATGATATGAATGCAACTGCTGGCAGGCACGCTTTGATGATATGAATGCAACTGCTGGCAGGCACGCTTTGATGATATGAATGCAACTGCTGGCAGGCACGCTTTGATGATATGAATGCAACTGCTGGCAGGCGCCCTTTGATGATGCGTTCCCAGTCATGACATGTTTATTCCTAATGCACTGACCACACGGTGGACTGGCTTCATGTTCTGAATGCTTACATGCTGACTACAGCGGGCGCACGCGTGCGTCCACGTGCGCCATCACACCCATGTAGACTTTGTTCATCCACACCAGACATGATTTGTCCTGGGATATAAACATTGGGTTGTTGTTTTACCTGAAATGCACAAGGTCCCCTTTTCCCCCCTGGATCTTGGGGATTTTGACCCATTTTGAGTCACACACAATCGTGTGTTCTCAAACACTTAAACATAGGGTAGCTATGGTGTTTTTAGTCCCCAGTAGCCCCAGTCACTCCCATAACTTGCTACCAACAGATTCATTTTCTCTTCATTCCAATAGATGTGTACATTTCATGCAAATTGTATCACCGTTATATAACCCAGAATCAAACCCACATTTTTGTGGTGTGTTTTCCCCCAGATGGCTGTGCTACTGCAACGTCCCTCAGTTCTGTGACAGTCTACCGCGGTACGAGACGACCCAAATCTTCGGTCGGACCCTTCTGCGCTCCGTCTTCACTGTAATGAGGAAACAGCTGCTAGAGCAGGCCAGGCAAGAGAAGGACAAGCTACCCCCGGAGAAACGCACTCTCATCCTCACACACTTCCCCAAGTAAGAGACAAATTCTTCACATACACACAAACGTACACACACACGAGATAGAGGAGGATTCCTAGTCTTGGTCTACAGTAGGTGTGATGATGATATCTGTGTGCTGTAGGTTCCTGTCCATGCTGGAGGAGGAGGTGTACAGTCACAGCTCTCCCATCTGGAGTGAAGAATTCCTGTCTGGGTCCTCAGGAGGACCGATCCCCATCCATACAGGTAAAACACACCTGACCTTTAGCCAGCTTGTCCAACACACTCTCACTTAGAGTTTTACCTTGCCTAAAAGTAGGGAAAGTTGTGATGTGATTGATATGATGAGTGCTACTTTCCATTGATAAAGTAATCTGATGAGCTTCCTTGTGTATAATGACAGTGATCAGTGCGCCCCCGGTGGCCAGGCCTCTGTACTACAACTCCAGCCCAGTATCTGTGGACCCATCCAGCTGTGGCAGTGTCAGTCCTGCCAGGAAAACCGCCTCTGTTCTGGAACCCAGCCCAGGTAAACACAACAGGCTCTACGCACAGATCTAGGATCAGCTTAGCCTCCACAAATTATAACCTTAACCATTAGGGGTACAATCTCTCTTTAGATCAGTTTCTAGGGGAAACTTTACATATGATCTACCTGTGTAGGTGGACAGAAGCGGAAGCCATCGGAGCCCCTCCCCCATGAGGAGACTAAGAAGCTCAGGATTGTCGGGGACATCCCCATGGAACTCATCAACGAAGTCATGGCAACCATCACCGACCCCGCCTCCATGCTGGGACCAGAGGTAACATCAAACACTCAGGGCTCTGATCAATCAGCCGACTTCCGAATACAGATTGTTTTGGCGGTGCCTGAGGTGGAACTGCGTTAGAGCTGTCAAATTCAAAGGCGGCTCCTTGCATTATACCTAAAGTGGACATTGCCATTGTCTGCAGGGAGTCACCTTTGGAGAAATCCCATGCAGCCTTCAAGTTCGACCACTGGAATGCACAGAAGGCTGCTGAGGGGGAAACGGCTCATAATTATGTCCGGGATGAAGCAAATGGAATGGCATCAAACACCTGGAAACCAATTGTTTGATGTATTTGTTACCATTCTACGAATTACGCCCCAGTTATTACCACGAGCCCATTCTCCCCAATTAAGGTGCCACAACCCCGTGCTGGAATGTAAGATGTAGTATTCACCTGATTATGATGATAGAAACACTCATTATTTTGTTTAATGATTCGTCTATTTGAGCGTCATTATTTCTATACAGCCTACACTTTCGGTGTCTGAACTTCTAACTCGAGTGGGGAGGGTGTGGCTTCGTGACAATGATCGCAAGAGCAGCTGCTCACCGATTTGAAGGCTCCAACGCAGTTCCACCTCCAACACCACCAAAACATCCATCCGCTATGCGGCTGTCTGCTATCACCGGTTAACTCTTGATCTGATGGAATCTAGACCTCAATCAGTCCAACACGTATTCATCAATACTTCCATCTCTTCAGTCCAACACATAGTCATCAATACTTCCATCTCTTCAGTCCGACACAGTCATCAATACTTCCATCTCTTCAGTCCGACACAGTCATCAATACTTCCATCTCTTCAGTCCAACACACAGTCATCAATACTTCCATCTCTTCAGTCCAACACACAGTCATCAATACTTCCATCTCTTCAGTCCAACACATAGTCATCAATACTTCCATCTCTTCAGTCCGACACAGTCATCAATACTTCCATCTCTTCAGTCCAACACATAGTCATCAATACTTCCATCTCTTCAGTCCAACACATAGTCATCAATACTTCCATCTCTTCAGTCCAACACATAGTCATCAATACTTCCATCTCTTCAGTCCAACACAGTCATCAATACTTCCATCTCTTCAGTCCAACACATAGTCATCAATACTTCCATCTCTTCAGTCCAACACATAGTCATCAATACTTCCATCTCTTCAGTCCAACACATCATCAATACTTCCATCTCTTCAGTCCAACACATCATCAATACTTCCATCTCTTCAGTCCGACACATCATCAATACTTCCATCTCTTCAGTCCAATACATAGTCATCAATACTTCCATCTCTTCAGTCCGACACATCATCAATACTTCCATCTCTTCAGTCCGACACATAGTCATCAATACTTCCATCTCTTCAGTCCGACACATAGTCATCAATACTTCCATCTCTTCAGTCCAACACAGTCATCAATACTTCCATCTCTTCAGTCCAACACAGTCATCAATACTTCCATCTCTTCAGTCCAACACATAATCATCAATACTTCCATCTCTTCAGTCCAACACATAGTCATCAATACTTCCATCGCTTAACACTCTCTATTCCATCTCTGTTAAAAATCAGTTAGTGGATATTAGATTATATTTGACTTGCAGTTCAGAACCTCCCACTAAGTCAATGTTTTAGAGGCAGTATTGAGGTTTGAAGGTGATGATTATGGTGAAGCTACTGCTGCTGCTGAGAATAATGATAATGGGACAAATATATGGACACTGCTAAATCAAAATGAGTGCTGTCATAGGACTTGATAATGAGTAAGGCTGACGTCATTCCCTCCCCACCCCCAGACCAGTCTACTGTCGGCCCACTCAGCCCGTGATGAGGCAGCACGCCTGGAGGAGAGGAGGGGGGTGATAGAGTTCCACGTCATCGGGAACTCCCTGAACCAGAAGCCCAACAAGAGGATCCTCATGTGGCTGGTGGGCCTCCAGAATGTCTTCTCTCACCAGCTGCCTCGCATGCCCAAAGAGTATATCACACGCCTCGTCTTTGACCCGTGAGTGTTACCATGAAAGATGGCGCCGACAGACATGGCAGCATTCCTTATAGCGCCTAAGCAACTTTGCAGTATTTTTGTTTTTTTGTGTATTATTTCTTACATTATTAGCCCAGAACGTTTTTTTGTGTTATTATATACAGCCGGAAATAACTTTTGGATATCAGAGCGGCGGTAACTCACCAGCATTACGACCAGGAATACGACTTCCAAGAATTGGATCCTTTGTTCGCACCCCCCAGGGCAATTGAACTTATCCCAGAGGCTGCTCAAAGAACCCGTGGAGAAGATGTATTTGGAGTGGACTTCTAGTCCAACTCAAGAGGCGAGCACACCATCCACCGCTTCCGAGTATATTACTGGCTAATGTGTAAATACTGTCCCCGTCCATACAGCCAGCTGGTTCTCAGTACACCGCACAGACAGAAATAAAAAAAACTCTCCAGGAAGAAGAAGGGCAGTGGTGTATGTTTAAGAATTAACCACTCGTGGTGTGATTGTTATAATGTACAGAAACTAAAGTCCTATTTTTCACCCGACCTGGAATACTCCACAATCAAATGCCGACCGTATTACTTCCCAAGAGAATTATCTTCGGTTATAGTCACAGCTGTGTTTATTCCCCCTCAAGCCGATACCAGGACGGCTCTCAAAGAACTACACTGGACTTTATGCAAACTGGTAACCACATATCCTGAGGCTGCATTTATTGTAGCTGGGGACTTTAACAAAGCAAATTTGAGGAAAACGCTACCGAAGTTCTATCAACACATTGACTGCAGTACTCGCACTGCTAAAACACTCAACCACTGCTATTCTCTCTTCCGGGATGCCTACAAGGCCCTCCCCCGCCCTCCCTTTGGCAAATCAGATCACAACTCCATTTGGCTCCTCCCTTCCTATAGGCAGAAACTCAAAAAGGAAGTACCCATGCTAAGGTCTATTCAACACTGATCTGACCAATCAGAATTCATGCTTCAAGATTGTTTTGATCACGGGATATGTTCCGGGTAGCTTCGGATAATAATATTGATGTATACACGGACACGGTGACTGAGTTCATCAGGAAGTGTATAGAGGATGTTGTTCCCTCTGTTACTATTAAAACCTACCCAAACCAGAAACCATGGATAGATGGCAGCATTCACGCTAAACTGAAAGCATGAACCACGGCATTTAACCATGGCAAGGTGACTGGGAATATGGTTGAATACAAACTGTGTAGTTATTCCCTCTGTAAAGCAACCAAACAGGCAAAACGTCAGTACAGAGACAAAGTGGAGTCACAATTCAACGGCTCAGACATGAGATGTATGTGGCAGGGTCTACAGACCATCACGGACTACAAAGGGAAAACCAGCCACATCGCGGACACTGACGTTTTTCTCCCAGACAGCTGGGGCGACAGCGTAGCCTAGTGGTTAGAGTGTTGGACTAGTAACCGAAAGGTTTCAAGATCGAATCCCTGAGCTGACAAGATACAAATCTGTCGTTCTGCCCCTGGCAGTTAACCCACTGTTCCTAGGCCGTCATTGAAAATAAAAATTTGTTCTTAACTGACTTGCCTTTAATTTTAAAGGTAAAATTTAAAAAACACCTTTGCCCGCTTTGAGGATAAGACAGTGCCATCGACGTGGCCTGCTCCCAAGGACTGTGGGCTCTCGTTCTCCATGGCCGATGTGACTGAGACATCTTAACGCTCGCATGGCTGCTGGGCCAGACGCCATCCCTAGCCACGTCCTCAGTGCATGCGCAGACCAGCTGGCTGGAGTGTTTACGGACAAATTCAATCTCTCCCTATCCCAGTCTGCTGTCCCCACTTGCTTCCACCATTGTCCACCATTGTTCCTGTACCCAAGAAAGCAAAAATAACTTAACTAAATCTCCCCGTAGCACTCACTTCTTTCATCATGAAGTGCTTTGAGAGGCTAGTTAAGACTCATATCACCTCTACCTTACCTGACACCCTAGACCCACTTCAATTTGCTTACCGCCCAATAGATCCACAGATGATGCAATCACCATTGCACTGCATTCTGCCCTATCCCATCTGGACAAGAGGAATACCTATGTAAGAATGCTGTTCATTGACTATAGCTCAGCCTTCAACACCATAGTACCCTCCAAGCTCATCATCAAGCTTGGGCTATGAACCCCACCCTGTGCAACAGGATCCTGGACTTCCTGACGGGCCGCCCCCCATGGTGGTGAAGGTAGGAAACAACATCTCCACTTCACTGATCCTCGACACAGGGGCCCCACATGGGTGTGTGCTCCGCTCCCTCCTGTACACCCTGTTCACTCAACTTAATCATCAGGTTTGCAGACGCCACAACCATAGTAGGCCAACAATGACGAGAAAGTCTACAGGGAGGAGGTGAGGGCCCTGGCAGAGTGGTGCCAGGAAATAACCTCCCCTTCAACATCAACAAAACAAAGGAGCTGATCGTGGACTTCAGAAAGGGGGGGGAACGCCCCTATCCACATTGACGGGACCGCAGTGGACAAGGTGGAAAGCTTCAAGTTCCTCGGCGTACACATCAACTGACTATCTGAAATGGTCCACCCACACAGACAGTGTGGTGAAGAAGGCACAACAATTGAGAGCATGCTGTCGGGCTGTATCACCGGCTGGTATGGCAACTGCACCGCCCGCAACCGCAGGGCTCTCCAGAGGGTGGTGCGGCTTGCACAACATATCACAGAGGGCACACTGCCTGCCCTCCAGGACACCTACAGCAGGAAGGTCAAAAAGATCAACAAGGACATCAACCACCCGAGCCACGGCCTGTTCACCCCGCTATCATCCAGAAGGCGAGGTCAGTACAGGTGCATAAAAGCTGGGACCGAGAGACTGAAAAACAGCTTCTATCTCAAGGCCTTCACACTGTTAAATAGCCATCACTAGCCAGCTACTACCGGGTTACTCAAACCTGCCCCTTAGAGGCTGCTGCCCCATGTACATAGACTTGGAATCACTGGTCACTTTAAAAATGGAACACTAGTCACTTTAATAATGTTTACATCCTGCTTTACTCATCTCATGTTTATACACTGTATTCTATTCTACTGTATTTTAGTCATTGCCATGCCGACATTGCTCGTTCTAATATTTATATATTTCTTAATTCCATTATTTTACTTTTAGATTTGTGTGTGTTGTTGTGAATTGTTAGATATTACTGCACTGTTGGAGCTAGGAACACAAGCATTTCGTTACACCCGCAATAACATCTGCTAAATTTGTGTATGTGACCAATAAAATAAGATTTGATTTAGAGTTCTACCCTGATTGACTGACCTCCAAAGAGAAATATAGTCCCAACTTTGTAGCACAGAAAGAAAACTTTTAATGTGAAGTTGCTATACAGTTGTAACCAGAGGTTTGACCCCTCAACGTTATGTAAACAGTGGCAACAATTGAACATTACACCTGGCTGTATCTATTTTTTTTATCTATTTTTTTTTAAACCTTTATTTAACCAGGCAAGTCAGTTAAGAACACATTCTTATTTTCAATGACGGCCTGGGAACAGTGGGTTAACTGCCTGTTCAGGGGCAGAACGACCTTGTCAGCTCGGGGGTTTGAACTCACAACCTTCCGGTTACTAGTCCAACGCTCTAACCACTAGGCTACCCTGCCGCCCCCCATTTAACTCTAAAGCAGAAGTTGAACCCAGTTGCGTATTATGAGCTATTGAGTTGAATGATAAATTGGGAACCGTTCACTGTCTCTCCAAACAGAAAGCACAAGACTCTGTCGCTGATCAAAGATGGCCGTGTGATCGGAGGGATCTGCTTCCGGATGTTCCCCTCGCAGAGCTTCACAGAGATCGTATTCTGTGCAGTCACCTCCAACGAGCAGGTCAAGGTACGAGAATGCAGCTCTTTTAACCTAGTCCCAGATCTGTTTGTGCTCTCTTTCCAACTCCTATGGACATGTTTGACATGACAGTGACCATAGGACTTGCCTATACACAAACAAACAGTTCTGGGTCGCATTTCTGTTGGTATTAACTGATATGACTGATATTCATTCTACTGCCATTGAGCTCCGTGCCTCACTCTTCTTGATTGGTCAGTTTTGACCTTTGACCCCTACCTATTGTTTAAAGGGATACGGCACTCACCTGATGAACCATCTGAAGGAGTACCACATCAAGCACGACATCCTCAACTTCCTCACCTACGCAGACGAGTATGCCATTGGCTACTTCAAAAAGCAGGTCAGTACATAATTGGTTGCTTAAAAAGATCAGCAAATGGCATTGGTCATCTTGTAATGTAGGGAAACATCAAGAAACAGTCTCTTTAAAAAAAAAATACCATTCTTACAGCTCTCTGTCTTTCTTTTTCTCTCCATCTCTCTGTCTCAGGGCTTCTCTAAAGACATCAAGGTTCCCAAGGCCAAGTATCTGGGCTACATCAAAGACTATGAGGGAGCGACACTGATGGGCTGTGAGCTCAACCCCAGCATCCCTTACACGGAGTTCTCTGTCATTATCAAGAAGCAGAAAGAGGTGTGTGTGGTGTGTGCATGTCTACAATGTCTATTTGTATAATAAATTGAGTTACTACCTAAGTTCTCTCTCTTTCGGTCTCACTTCCACTATCTCTCTCACACCCTCCCTCACTCACTCCATCCTCGCTTTCAGATCATAAAGAAACTGATAGAGAGGAAGCAAGCTCAGATCAGAAAGGTCTACCCAGGACTTTCCTGTTTTAAGGAAGGAGTTCGACAGATTCCCATCGAGAGCATTCCTGGAATACGTATGTTTCTCCTCCTGTCATTATATTAGTCTACCTTCAGCATAGGTTCAAAGGATGTGTCCAAAATGGCACCCTATTCCCTACATGGGCCCTGGTCAAATGTAGGGCACTATATAGGGAATAGGGTGCCATTGTGGACAAAGGCAAGTCTCCAAAGAGGTAGCAGTGATTTGGGCAGTAAAGAAGTGTGTGGACAGTGTCTCTAGTTTAACTCAACTCCTTTTTGTCACCAGGAGAAACTGGATGGAAACCGGTGGGCAAAGGGTGAGTCTTTCAGCTCCTTATAGCTTCTACTCATCTATTTTTAGTAAAACAAATGTAACGGCTTTTAAGTTTTCCTTCTAAAGCTTAGCCAGTGAGCTAATGGTAACTCTCTGACAGAAAATGAGGTGATCACAACTTCCTGTTTCCTGTTGTGATCCCAGGAAAGAGCTGAAGGATCCAGATCAGCTATACAGCACCCTGAAGACCATCCTACAACATGTTAAGGTGAGGGACACGCACATACGCATGCACACACGTACTCACTCACGTACTCACTCACTCTCAAATGCACATACACACCAACTCGTAGCCACACACACACAGGTTTCTCGTTATGTGTTATAGAGTCACCAGAATGCCTGGCCGTTCATGGAACCAGTGAAGAAGACTGAGGCTCCTGGCTACTACCAAGTCATCCGCTTCCCCATGGGTATGTATGGCACTACGCATGGAACACATCTGTGCCTGGGTCAACTCTTCAGGGGAAGGAATATAGCCATACATAACTTGTAAGCAAGAAAATATGGATGATTGAATTGAATCCGATACAGACCCTTCAGAAAGTATTCATACCCCTTGACTTGTTCCATATTTTGTTGTGTTACAGCCTGAATTCAAAATGGATTAAATAGATTTTTTTCTGACCCATCTACACACAATACCCCGTAATGACAAAGTGAAAGTGTTTGCTAATGTATTGAAGAATTACATTTATTGAAGGCGGAAACATGGGTAAATCTCTAAGGGCTTTCCACACCTGGATTACGCAACATTTGTCCCATTATTCTGTAAAAAAAAATATTCAAGCTGTCAAGTTAGTTGTTGATCATTGCTTGACAACCATTTTCAGGTCTTGCCATAGATTTTCAAGTAGATTTAAGTCAAGTCTGTAACTCAGCCACTCAGGAACATTCACTGTCTTTTTGGTAAGCAACTCCAGTGTAGATTTTGCCCTGTGTTTTAGATTATTGTTTTGCTGAAAGGTTAATTAATCCTCTAGTGTCTGGTGGAAACCAGACTAAACCAGGTTTTCCGCTAGGATTTTGCCTGTAGTTGGCTCCTTGCCATATTTTTTTTTTTAATCACAGAGCGGAACAGCGGACTGTCAAGCTCCCGCCTATTCTTCTCTTTGGATTGGTGGATACATCTCTTCATTTGAATACTTTTTAAAATATTCGATGAGTGGTGTTGATGTCAATGCCTCTATTCAATGGAGATTGAGATGCTACGCTGAATATGAATAGACCATCTTACTTATTTGATTTGATTTTGGGCTTCGCCTCTTCTTCCCTGGTATAGTTACATACAGACAGACACGTAATGGCTAGTTAAGTCATATTGTGTTAATCACAACGTTTGGTTTCATAGAGGTCAATCAAGAGTCGTGTTAATGTTGTGTGATTATCTCCAGACCTGAAGACGATGTCTGAGCGTCTGAAGAGCAGGTACTACACCACGCGGAAGCTCTTCATGGCCGACATGCAGCGCATCTTCACCAACTGTCGCGAGTACAACCCTCCAGAGAGCCAGTACTACAAGTGTGCCAACCTGCTAGAGAAGTTCTTCTACACCAAGATCAAGGAGGCAGGTCTCATTGAGAAGTGAAGAGATAGGAGGGGCTTCAAGGATGAGGGAGCAATGGTTTAGGTCTAATGATTTTTAAATGTCTTTGTTTTTATTTACTTATTCTTTATTTTTCTACTGCGTTCAACCAGAAAAAGAGATAGCTATATATCCAGTAGGAAGAATGATTTTAGGTTAATCAGTATACTATCCCTCGCCCCACTCAGGAAAACAGAAGTCCTAGATAGAAACTCCCATCTGTTCAGCTAACACAACCCTCCATCTGTTCAGCTAACCTAACCCTCCATCTGCTCAGCTAACCCAACCCTCCATCTGTTCAGCTAACCTAACCCTCCATCTGTTCAGCTAACCCAACCCTCCATCTGTTCAGCTAACCTAACCCTCCATCTGTTCAGCTAACCTAACCCTCCATCTGTTCAGCTGACCTAACCCTCCATCTGTTCAGCTGACCTAACCCTCCATCTGTTCAGCTAACCCAACCCTCCATCTGTTCAGCTAACCTAACCCTCCATCTGTTCAGCTAACCTAACCCTCCATCTGTTCAGCTAACCTAACCCTCCATCTGTTCAGCTAACCCAACCCTCCATCTGTTCAGCTAACCCAACCCTCCATCTGTTCAGCTAACCCAACCCTCCATCTGTTCAGCTAACCCAACCCTCCATCTGTTCAGCTAACCCAACCCTCCATCTGTTCAGCTAACCCAACCCTCCATCTGTTCAGCTAACCCAACCCTCCATCTGTTCAGCTAACCTAACCCTCCATCTGTTCAGCTAACCCAACCCTCCATCTGTTCAGCTAACCTAACCCTCCATCTGTTCAGCTGACCTAACCCTCCATCTGTTCAGCTAACCCAACCCTCCATCTGACCTAACCCTCCATCCTCCATCTGTTCAGCTAACCTAACCCTCCATCTGTTCAGCTGTTCAGCCCAACCCTCCATCTGTTCAGCTGACCTAACCCTCCATCTGTTCAACTGACCTAACCCTCCATCTGTTCAGCTGACCTAACCCTCCATCTGTTCAGCTGACCCAACCCTCCATCTGTTCAGCTGACCCAACCCTCCATCTGTTCAGCTAACCTAACCCTCCATCTGTTCAGCTGACCCAACCCTCCATCTGTTCAGCTGGCCCAACCCTCCATCTGCCCAACCCTCCATCTGTTCAGCTGACCCAACCCTCCATCTGTTCAGCTGACCCAACCCTCCATCTGTTCAGCTGACCCAACCCTCCATCTGTTCAGCTGACCCAACCCTCCATCTGTTCAGCTGACCCAACCCTCCATCTGTTCAGCTGACCCAACCCTCCATCTGTTCAGCTGACCTAACCCACATGTAAGACGTCACATCTGTGAAGAACTGGACTGTCTGAGAGATATGGGGAGGGATAGTCAGTCAGTTACTCAGCCATTCAGTCTCTGTCTCCATATGGTGTTACTGGGTCGTAATGGTGCAGGGTGAAAAAAAAACCTAGACGCCGATTTTGGGTCAGTTTTGCACTTTCCCCACTAATGGTAAAGGTTAGGATTTAGGGGAGGGGAAGCTGATCCTAGATCTGTACCTAGGCGAAACCTCTCCCTGGAACCATAGTAATCTGACTTGTTTTATTTGTATGTGCGTGTTACGCGTGACTTTAGATGAGGTCTGTCCCAGAATTTATGAGGGCAAAATTTGTATGTATGTTACTAGAGAGTTCATCCTGCCAAAAAAGGAAAATTATATTTTAAATCTGTCTGTATGAATTTTAACAATTGTAAACCTCTTGAATTACTTGCTGTATATTTTTCCTGGTTTGTTTTTAAACTGAAAGGAGGGGAAGAAGCCCTTCATGCTGGTCCATGTAAAAAGTCCCATAGGGCAAAAGGTGACCATGGAAATGCACTTATTTATTTTTTCAAGCAACTATTCAGCATCACATGGTGAGAGCTTTTTTGTTTTCCATTGAGATGTTCCGTCTTTTGAGAAAAGCACTATGAAATAATGGCTAATTTTAACTATGTAGAGTTTCTCCTTATTTATGTGCTGTAATTTTTAAGGAATAATGCTTAATAAAATAATTTATTCTGTCTTATTATTTCTGTCTAGACGATTGATATCTTTGTACTTTGAAGATAAAATAAAAAGATTGTGCAATACTATGTAGTTTTGCTGTTTTGTATAGAAGATGTTTGTACTTTTTCAAACTTTAGGAGAAACCTGGATTTTGTAATAATGGTTTGAATGACAGACTATTTTATAGACTGATTAAAATAGAAGTGAATCTAATGGATTGGAGTTGTGTTTTTCCTGCTACAAATCACTGACTCAGACGTTCCAACTCAAATCCCACTTTGCAAATCTATATAAAAAAAATGCCGTTTTTTATACCTGCCGCTAATAACATGGGTCCTGTGTCCTGATATGATCCATATTCTGATTGCCCACAATTGAAATAACAGGTGTAGACGATTAAAATAACATTGTCGTGTTCACCTGCTCAGAGGTTGCATGCGTCAACCAATGGTTGCGTGCCACATCAACTGTCATCGATTGACAGATTGCTATAACATGTTTGTAAGTTGTGTAAGTCATGTCATGTAAGTTGATACTTAAATACCTATCTAGGCATTGTAAGGTCTGGCAGGCGTCAGCAACCCCTGGGCAGAGGAATGCGCCCCTCGTGATCAGATCTTTCTGATCATCTCCAGAGGTAGTTGGGGACGAATGAATTGGTTAGATGAAAGCTTAGTGCCAGGTCAGTGGGTGGCGGGTCAGTGATATCTGGAATCCTTGGGACGTCCCTACCCTAAACATTTTTGTTTGCCCTATATTAATTTGGCAGTGGTGGCCTGCCACTTAATATATATTTTTAAAGAATATATATTTATGTATACACTTCTGCCGAGACAGGATTTTTAAGATCAGAGTGACAAGTTACATTTATTTGTAGAAAGTAGCATTTGATGCATTGTTTTTTTAAGGTAGCTGCAGATGGGCAACCCCACATTTCAGCCTATTTATGTAAAGCCACTACGCTGCATCAGTCAGGCTACAGTAATGCAGGTTACAAATTATATTTCAGATGGTGTCTTTTAAAGTACAACCTGAGTGTATACCTACCTGAGTGCCATTAAAGGCTCAGCTGAATAGGAATCATGGACAATGTTTATTCATAAAACCAAAACATCTTACACATGAAAACAGCGGCATGTGGCAAATGAATATTCAAAGTTCTAGAAAAGGCAAGCTAAACATATATGAACAACAGTGAACTGACTGAACACAACCATACAGTGCGAGGAACATGTCGTCCGGCAGAATGCTGTTCTAACATCGCCCTCTACAGGTGGCTAACAATCAATACAGGCATCACGAAACGGTGAGATGGAGAGAATATAGATTTTGGGGAGATATACTTGAACATCTCCAATGCCCCTGATGATTTGGCTAAATTCAGCCTACTGATAAGAACAAAGAATGAACTAAGAAATGAACCACAATTAAAGCTGCCTTCCATTATTTCATTGGACAAAAAAACTATTAAAATAATTTACCACAAACACAGCTGCCAAACTAACTCTCAAACAGATTTGAATGGGTAAAACGTGTGTTCAATGTGTGGACACAAAGCACATGTTAGCGACATCCCACAACAGACTCATTGTATTTCTCCAGCAACGACGGCTGGGTCTTCATGGACTTCCTGGGTTTCTGTTTGAAGATGGGACAGCGGAGGAACTTGGTGTCTGTGAACTTGTCTCCACGCCTCAGTTTCCTGAGATAAGAGATGGAGAAAGGATAGAGATTATTTTTTTGTTCATGTTTTGTTATTCAACCAATGTTCGCAGGTCTGATGGACCCACACCATTATTGGGTATTTAAAACAATACAGCCATATCAATTTATGTAAAAATGCTTAATACTTAGATGTTGACATATCAATTACAAGCAATATAGACAGCATACATGGTTAATATTTGCCAGTTACCTCTGCTAGATCACATTTATCAATAAAAGCGCTATTTTTTTTATAAGTATAAAATTATAATCAAGACATAGGTGGGGGAAAAAAATCATGTTTATCTTGAACAAATATACATGAAACAAGGTTATCACAATTGATGTTTATTGGTTTGAACTGAACAAATTCTAAAGACAAATTTTAAAAACAGTATTTTGTGGAAATGATAAATGAGCCCCATTGAACACAAATTAAGGCCGGTCTACACACTACGAGGGACAGAGTTTTGCTGTGTTTGTGTTGCAAATGTATTTCTTGCACTTGATGCATGTGTACTGTCTCCCTGTCTTTCTTGGTTCCACACACATCGCAGCGCTTCTTAACGTTACTACCGGGTGCAATTTAGAATGAACACAGTTCAGGAATTTTACACTTAGTTCAGGAATTTTACAAATTTCTCACTCACATATATAGTTACAGCAGGCCAAGGTAGAAGAGTCAGACACACACACGCAACAACATCACTCACACTTACTTCCGGTATTGGAGTTGTTGGTTCTGTGGGTCGGGCGGATGGGGCACCAGCATCCTCCTCCTGAATCCTCCTCATGATGGCTGCAGATACCAGGCTCCTTGGGAAATGTTGCCTCTGGATTCGAGGTCTTACTAATGCCTGGCCCAGCTCCTCAAGAAAGAGCCGTCTCCCTCTGGAGCTTCCCTTTGTTCCAATCTGGGTTCAATGCCATCCAGATGACAAAAACATTATACATTGAGATGTCCAAGAACTTGAAGAATATCACAAATGACCAGCATAGGGTTCTTCCTTTGGAGCTGTAACTACCAGCTTGCCTAAATTGTCCACCCCTCCTTTTGTGCCATTGTAATCCATTCTTATTTCTTAGTCATTTCAATAGACTATCACCATAACAAGCATACCCACTTACCTGTGTGACCCTCAAGACCTTGCTCTGTCATTGGAACAGGACTGTCTGTCAACAAAGATACTCCCAGGGACTTCTGGGATTTGGTGTTCTATCTCAGGGACCTCAGCGGGCCCAGCTGTAGGACAGGGCTCTACTCTTCTGACTGGATAGACACAGGGAGTTTAGCACCAGAAACAATATAGACACAATATATAGCCAAGTGTTTCTCAACTGGCTTTGCATCGAAACCAAAGTTAAACAAGGTTCTCAGTCTTGACCCAATATTCGCATCGTAATATTATTTTGCTGAAATGCTATCTGGAAAAATAAATGCTATATTGACAGTAGCAATTATATGACAAGGAAACAACATTCCTACCTTTTTAATTGTCATTAACTCCATATTGTTCATATTGTTGATGAAGAATGTTGGTAAGCTTACTGGTTTGAGACCACTAAATCAGCCAAATCTGCTATATAGCACTGCTAATAACTCTACATTGAAAAAACTATGATTGAAGAAGAAAAGAGATTCAATTATATATATTTTTTAGGTTCATTATAATATCTACACATTCTCTACCTTGTATTAGTCATTTAAGTTTAGACTAGAGTAAAAAAAAAAAATCACCCCCCAAAATTAGTAAAATACATTTTAAAAAAACCATTTTACTCAGACACCCGTGACCCACCAGTTGAGAATCGCTGTCAAAGCCTATCCTTTCCTATAACAGCAATGTAGAAATCTGTATGTGGTTCACTGCTCACCACGTGACAACAGTCGTTTTGGAGGTCTGGTTTGTGGCCCCTCTCCAGTTCAGGTTTGGGCTGCGGTGGCTGGGCCTGTTTCGGTTGTGCCCGGGGTTGCTGCTGCTGATTGGCTGGTTTAGCTGGTGGCCCTGGGGTGGAGTGCTGCTGGAACTCCTCTGAGCCAATTGGATTGCCTTTCTCGGTCTTCACTCCTGTATGGGGTTCTGGCCTCTTCTGTCGTTTAGAACCAGGCTCTCCACTAGGACCTCTGTCTCTTCCAGTATGAGAGGTTCTGTAGGGGAACTGTGGTTAGTAAATGTCATTTTCATATACCTGAGCTGATGGGTGAGGGTGGGGCTTCGGCCATTACAAGATCTTCCAGAGCAGCACGACTTTGAATTCTCCAGCACAAAAATACCAAAAGGGAAAAGTTAAAAACTCCAGGGAGGAATTGATTACATTCACAAGCTGACAGTAGATGGGGTGAATCAAATTGGACATCAAACAGTGGCTCTTTGACTGCGAGTCAGAAATAAGATGCATTCAGTTGATACTATATTTGAATGGCTCACCTGGAGGAGTCTACTGGCTTTGGTGGTTCAGCAGGGAGCTGTGCAGGTCCAGTCTAAACACACACGTAACTATCATGAGAGGGGGAAGGGAACAACTTTCTTGGTTCCTCAGTTTTACTCAGCCATTCAGGCAGCATCATACCTGTACATTGCTTGCCTGCATCTCCTGGTCTTTGAGCCTCTTGAGCAGGGGGAGGAAGAGAGCCTGCTGGGTTTTTTATTTTTTTCACCTTTATTTAACCAGGTAGGCTAGTTGAGAACAAGTTCTCATTTGCAACTGCGACCTGGCCAAGATAAAGCATAGCAGTGTGAACAGACAACACAGAGTTACACATGGAGTAAACAATTAACAAGTCAATAACACAGTAGAAAAAAAATGGGCAGTCTATATACAATGTGTGCAAAAGGCATGAGGAGGTAGGCGAATAATACAATTTTGCAGATTAACACTGGGGTGATAAATGATCAGATGGTCATGTACAGGTAGAGATATTGGTGTGCAAAAGAGCATAAAAGTAAATAAATTTAAAAAAAAACAGTATAAAAACAGTATGGGAATGAGGTAGGTGAAAATGGGTGGGCTATTTACCAATAGACTATGTACAGCTGCAGCGATCGGTTAGCTGCTCAGATAGCAGATGTTTGAAGTTGGTGAGGGAGATAAAAGTCTCCAACTTCAGCGATTTTTGCAATTCGTTCCAGTCACAGGCAGCAGAGTACTGGAATGAAAGGCGGCCAAATGAGGTGTTTGCTTTAGGGATGATCAGTGAGATACACCTGCTGGAGCGCGTGCTACGGATGGGTGTTGCCATTGTGACCAGTGAACTGAGATAAGGCGGAGCTTTACCTAGCATGGACTTGTAGATGACCTGGAGCCAGTGGGTCTGGCGTCGAATATGTAGCGAGGGCCAGCCGACTAGAGCGTACAAGTCGCAGTGGTGGGTGGTATAAGGTGCTTTAGTGACAAAACGGATGGCACTGTGATAAACTGCATCCAGTTTGCTGAGTAGAGTGTTGGAAGCAATTTTGTAGATGACATCGCCAAAGTCGAGGATCGGTAGGATAGTCAGTTTTACTAGGGTAAGTTTGGCGGCGTGAGTGAAGGAGGCTTTGTTGCGGAATAGAAAGCCGACTCTTGATTTGATTTTCGATTGGAGATGTTTGATATGAGTCTGGAAGGAGAGTTTACAGTCTAGCCAGACACCTAGGTACTTATAGATGTCCACATATTCAAGGTCGGAACCATCCAGGGTGGTGATGCTGGTCAGGCATGCGGGTGCAGGCAGCGATCGGTTGAAAAGCATGCATTTGGTTTTACTAGCGTTTAAGAGCAGTTGGAGGCCACGGAAGGAGTGTTGTATGGCATTGAAGCTCGTTTGGAGGTTAGATAGCACAGTGTCCAAGGACGGGCCGGAAGTATATAGAATGGTGTCGTCTGCGTAGAGGTGGATCAGGGAATCGCCCGCAGCAAGAGCAACATCATTGATATATACAGAGAAAAGAGTCGGCCCGAGAATTGAACCCTGTGGCACCCCCATAGAGACTGCCAGAGGACCGGACAGCATGCCCTCCGATTTGACACACTGAACTCTGTCTGCAAAGTAATTGGTGAACCAGGCAAGGCAGTCATCCGAAAAACCGAGGCTACTGAGTCTGCCGATAAGAATATGGTGATTGACAGAGTCGAAAGCCTTGGCAAGGTCGATGAAGACGGCTGCACAGTACTGTCTTTTATCGATGGCAGTTATGATATCGTTTAGTACCTTGAGCGTGGCTGAGGTGCACCCGTGACCGGCTCGGAAACCAGATTGCACAGCGGAGAAGGTACGGTGGGATTCGAGATGGTCAGTGATCTGTTTGTTGACTTGGCTTTCGAAGACCTTAGATAGGCAGGGCAGGATGGATATAGGTCTGTAACAGTTTGGGTCCAGGGTGTCTCCCCCTTTGAAGAGGGGGATGACTGCGGCAGCTTTCCAATCCTTGGGGATCTCAGACGATATGAAAGAGAGGTTGTTCCCTCTTCATCTGCAGGATGATACCGTTGGCCTGCGTCACCTTCTCCTTCTCTGCCTGCAGGGCCAGAGCCAGGGCTTTGTTGTTGATCTGCACGTTCTTCAGGATCATCGGCTTCACGTTGCCAGCTGTAGAGAGACGGAGGGAGGGAGGAGAGACAAGGAGGGAGGAGAGGGAGCTAGCTCAGAAATATGGCCTCCACTCTTGTGATGCCGGGACACCCTGGGGCGGCGGTGCCTGCAAACAGGGCGGCGGTGCCTGCAAACAGTGTGGCGGTGCCTGCAAACAGTGTGGCGGTGCCTGCAAACAGTGTGGCGGTGCCTGCAAACAGGGCGGCGGTGCCTGCAAACAGGGCGGCGGTGCCTGCAAACAGGGCGGCGGTGCCTGCAAACAGGCGGCGGTGCCTGCAAACAGTGCGGCGGTGCCTGCAAACAGTGGCGGTGCCTGCAAACAGTGTGGCGGTGCCTGCAAACAGGGTGGCGGTGCCTGCAAACAGGGCGGCGGTGCCTGCAAACAGGGCGGCGGTGCCTGCAAACAGGGCGGCTAGTGCATGCTCTGCGACGTCTGGGCATTGTCATTAATAGGAAAGACTATGAATTACTTTTAGACGGGCCACGAGTCCCTTTAACAGGGCTGGAGGAGGGAGCAAAATGACGTCATAATGGCATTGGAAATGACGTCACAATAACCCTGCCGTTCCAAACAAAAACAGGAAAAAAATTAAAATAAAATTGCCGGATGTAAGAGGACGATGCACTTCTTTTGAGCGTATAATGAAGAAAATGTGTAGGAGTAGACCCTCCCGCAGATTAGAATGCTTTACATATTATATACTGAACAAAAATATAAACACAAGATGTTAAGTGTTGGTCCCATGTTTCATGAGCTGAAATAAAATATACCAATGTTAGTGAGCATTTGTCCTTTGCCAGGATAATCCATCCACCTGACAGGTGTGGCATATCATGAAGCTGTTTAACGGCCCTAAGGATCGGCCCTTTACTTTCTTCCAATTTTCGTCTAAAATGACATACCCAAATCTAACTGCAGCTCAGGACCTTTTTTATTTTACTAGGCAAGTCAGTTAAGAACAAATTCTTATTTTCAATGATGGCCTAGGAACAGTGGGTTAACTGACTTGTTCAGAGGCAGAATGACACATTCTTACCTTGTTAGCTCGGGGATTTGAACTTGCAACCTTCTGGTTACTAGTCCAACGTTCTAACCACTAGGCTACCCTGCCCACCTGAAGCAAAGACAGGTTTTTAGAAGAAAAAAAAAAGTATTTACATGAGACTTGAAATCGAGCTCAGGTGCATCCTGTATTCATTGATCATCATTGAGCTGTTTCTACAACTTGATTGGAGTCTACCTGTTCTGGAAACTTTTAGAAAATCCTGTTCTGGGACCAGGTCATGTGTTGGAGATTAAAGTGTTCCAGGACAAGGTCCTGAAGTATCCCAAGGTACTATAGAGATACCAGAACAGGGTCCTGAAGTATCCCAAGGTACTATAGAGATACCAGAACAGGGTCCTGAAGTATCCCGAGGTACTAAAGAGATACCAGGACAGGGTCCTGAAGTATCCCAAGGTACTATAGAGATACCAGAACAGGGTCCTGAAGTATCCTGAGGTACTATAGAGATACCAGGACAGGGTCCTGAAGTATCCTGAGGTACTATAGAGATACCAGAACAGGGTCCTGAAGTATCCTGAGGTACTATAGAGATACCAGGACAGGGTCCTGAAGTATCCTGAGGTACTATAGAGATACCAGGACAGGGTCCTGAAGTATCCTGAGGTACTATAGAGATACCAGAACAGGGTCCTGAAGTATCCTGAGGTACTATAGAGATACCAGGACAGGGTCCTGAAGTATCCTGAGGTACTATAGAGATACCAGGACAGGGTCCTGAAGTATCCTGAGGTACTATAGAGATACCAGGACAGGGTCCTGAAGTATCCTGAGGTACTATAGAGATACCAGGACAGGGTCCTGAAGTATCCTGAGGTACTATAGAGATACCAGGACAGGGTCCTGAAGTATCCTGAGGTACTATAGAGATACCAGAACAAGGTCCTGAAGTATCCTGAGGTACTATAGAGATACCAGGACAGGGTCCTGAAGTATCCTGGGGTACTATAGAGATACCAGAACAGGGTCCTGAAGTATCCTGGGGTACTATAGAGATACCAGAACAAGGTCCTGAAGTATCCCGAGGTACTATAGAGATACCAGGACAGGGTCCTGAAGTATCCTGAGGTACTATAGAGATACCAGGACAGGGTCCTGAGGTATCCTGAGGTACTATAGAGATACCAGAACAGGGTCCTGAAGTATCCTGGGGTACTATAGAGATACCAGAACAAGGTCCTGAAGTATCCCGAGGTACTATAGAGATACCAGGACAGGGTCCTGAAGTATCCCGAGGTACTATAGAGATACCAGAACAAGGTCCTAAAGTATCCCGAGGTACTATAGAGATACCAGGACAGGGTCCTGAAGTATCCCGGGGTACTATAGAGATACCAGGACAGGGTCCTGAAGTATCCTGAGGTACTATAGAGATACCAGAACAAGGTCCTGAAGTATCCCGAGGTACTATAGAGATACCAGGACAGGGTCCTGAAGTATCCTGAGGTACTATAGAGATACCAGGACAGGGTCCTGAAGTATCCCGAGGTACTATAGAGATACCAGGACAGGGTCCTGAAGTATCCTGAGATAGCCTGCAAAGTAATGTCATACTTTCCAGGTCCATACCCAAACAGTTCGAACTACTAATTTAGAAAATTACCCTCTCCAGAAATAAGTCTCTCACTGTTGCCGCCTGCTCAGCTCCCAGCTGTGCCCTGGACACCATTTGTGAATTGATCGCCCCCCATCTAGCTTCAGAGTTTGTTCTGTTAGGTGACCTAAACTGGGATATGCTTAACACCCCGGCAGTCCTACAATGTAAGCTAGATGCCCTCAATCTCACTCAAATCATCAAGGAACCCACCAGGTACAACCCTAACTCTGTAAACAAGGGCACCCTCATAGACATCATCCTGACCAACTGGCCCTCCAAATACACCTCCGCTATTTCAACCAGGATCTCAGCGATCACTGCCTCATTGCCTGTATCCGCCACGGAGCCGCAGTCAAACGACCACCCCTCATCACTGTCAAACGCTCCCTAAAACACTTCTGTGAGCAGGCCTTTCTAATCGACCTGGCTCGAGTATCCTGGAAGGACATTGACCTCATCCCGTCAGTTGAGGATGCCTGGTCATTCTTTAAAAGTAACTTCCTCACCATTTTAGATAAGCATGCTCCGTTCAAAAAATGCAGAACCAAGAACAGATACAGCCCTTGGTTCACTCCAGACCTGACTGCCCTCGACCAGCACAAAAACATCCTGTGGCGGACTGCAATAGCATCGAATAGCCCCCGTGATATGCAACTGTTCAGGGAAGTCAGGAACCAATACACGCAGTCAGTCAGGAAAACTAAGGCCAGCTTCTTCAGGCAGAAGTTTGCATCCTGTAGCTCCAACTCCAAAAAGTTCTGGGACACTGTGAAGTCCATGGAGAACAAGAGCACCTCCTCCCAGCTGCCCACTGCACTGAGGCTAGGTAACACGGTCTCCACCGATAAATCCACGATTATCGAAAGCTTCAATAAGCACTTCTCAACAGCTGGCCATGCCTTCCGCCTGGCTACTCCAACCTCGGCCAACAGCTCCGCCCCCCCCGCAGCTCCTCGCCCAAGCCTCTCCAGGTTCTCCTTTACCCAAATCCAGATAGCAGATGTTCTGAAAGAGCTGCAAAACCTAGACCCGTACAAATCAGCTGGGCTTGACAATCTGGACCCTCTATTTCCGAAACTATCTGCCGCCATTGTCGCAACCCCTATTACCAGCCTGTTCAACCTCTCTTTCATATCGTCTGAGATCCCCAAGGATTGGAAAGCTGCCGCAGTCATCCCCCTCTTCAAAGGGGGAGACACCCTGGACCCAAACTGCTATAGACCTATATCCATCCTGCCCTGCCTATCTAAGGTCTTCGAAAGCCAAGTCAACAAACAGGTCACTGACCATCTCGAATCCCACCGTACCTTCTCCGCTGTGCAATCTGGTTTCCGAGCCGGTCACGGGTGCACCTCAGCCACGCTCAAGGTACTAAACGATATCATAACTGCCATCGATAAAAGACAGTACTGTGCAGCCGTCTTCATCGACCTCGCCAAGGCTTTCGACTCTGTCAATCACCATATTCTTATCGGCAGACTCAATAGCCTCGGTTTCTCAGATGACTGCCTTGCCTGGTTCACCAATTACTTTGCAGACAGAGTTCAGTGTGTCAAATCGGAGGGCATGCTGTCCGGTCCTCTGGCAGTCTCTAAGGGGGTGCCACAGGGTTCAATTCTCGGGCCGACTCTTTTCTCTGTATATATCAATGATGTTGCTCTTGCTGCGGGCGATTCCCTGATCCACCTCTACGCAGACGACACCATTCTATATACTTTCGGCCCGTCATTGGACACTGTGCTATCTAACCTCCAAACGAGCTTCAATGCCATACAGCACTCCTTCCGTGGCCTCCAACTGCTCTTAAACGCGAGAAAAACCAAATGCATGCTTTTCAACCGATCGCTGCCTGCACCCGCATGCCCGACTAGCATCACCACCCTGGATGGTTCCGACCTTGAATATGTGGACATCTATAAGTACCTAGGTGTCTGGCAAGACTGCAAACTCTCCTTCCAGACTCACATCAAACATCTCCAATCGAAAATCAAATCAAGAGTCGGCTTTCTATTCCGCAACAAAGCCTCCTTCACCCACGCCGCCAAGCTTACCCTAGTAAAACTGACTATCCTACCGATCCTCGACTTCGGCGATGTCATCTACAAAATGGCTTCCAACACTCTACTCAGCAAACTGGATGCAGTCTATCACAGTGCCATCCGTTTTGTCACCAAAGCACCTTATACCACCCACCACTGCGACTTGTATGCTCTAGTCGGCTGGCCCTCGCTACATATTCGTCGCCAGACCCACTGGCTCCAGGTCATCTACAAGTCCATGCTAGGTAAAGCTCCGCCTTATCTCAGTTCACTGGTCACGATGGCAACACCCATCCGTAGCACGCGCTCCAGCAGGTGTATCTCACTGATCATCCCTAAAGCCAACACCTCATTTGGCCACCTTTCGTTCCAGTACTCTGCTGCCTGTGACTGGAACGAACTGCAAAAATCGCCGAAGTTGGAGACTTTTATCTCCCTCACCAACTTCAAACATCAGCTATCCGAGCAGTTAACCGATCGCTGCAGCTGTACATAGTCTATTGGTAAATAGCCCACCCATTTTCACCTACCTCATTCCCATACTGTTTTTATACTGTTTTTAATTTTTTTAAATGTACTTTTATGCTCTTTTGCACACCAATATCTCTACCTGTACATGACCATCTGATCATTTATCACTCCAGTGTTAATCTGCAAAATTGTATTATTTGCCTACCTCCTCATGCCTTTTGCACACATTGTATATAGACTGCCCATTTTTTTTCTACTGTGTTATTGACTTGTTAATTGTTTACTCCATGTGTAACTCTGTGTTGTCTGTTCACACTGCTATGCTTTATCTTGGCCAGGTCGCAGTTGCAAATGAGAACTTGTTCTCAACTAGCCTACCTAGTTAAATAAAGGTGAAATAAAAAAAATAAAAAATAAAAAACTATAGAGATACCAGAACAAGGTCCTGAAGTATCCCGAGGTACTATAGAGATACCAGAACAGGGTCCTGAAGTATCCTGAGGTACTATAGAGATACCAGAACAGGGTCCTGAAGTATCCTGAGGTACTATAGAGATACCAGGACAGGGTCCTGAAGTGTCCTGAGGTACTATAGAGATACCAGAACAAGGTCCTGAAGTATCCCGAGGTACTATAGAGATACCAGGACAGGGTCCTGAAGTATCCTGAGGTACTATAGAAATACCAGGACAGGGTCCTGAAGTATCCCGAGGTACTATAGAGATACCAGGACAGGGTCCTGAAGTATCCTGAGGTACTATAGAGATACCAGAACAAGGTCCTGAAGTATCCCGAGGTACTATAGAGATACCAGAACAGGGTCCTGAAGTATCCTGAGGTACTATAGAGATACCAGAACAGGGTCCTGAAGTATCCTGAGGTACTATAGAGATACCAGGACAGGGTCCTGAAGTATCCTGAGGTACTATAGAGATACCAGGACAGGGTCCTGAAGTATCCTGAGGTACTATAGAGATACCAGGACAGGGTCCTGAAGTATCCTGAGGTACTATAGAGATACCAGGACAGGGTCCTGAAGTATCCTGGGGTACTATAGAGATACCAGGACAGGGTCCTGAGGTATCCTGGGGTACTATAGAGATACCAGGACAGGGTCCTGAAGTATCCTGAGGTACTATAGAGATACCAGAACAGGGTCCTGAAGTATCCCGAGGTACTATAGAGATACCAAAACAAGGTCCTGAAGTATCCTGAGGTACTATAGAGATACCAGGACAGGGTCCTGAAGTATCCTGAGGTACTATAGAGATACCAGGACAGGGTCCTGAAGTATCCTGAGGTACTATAGAGATAACAGAACAGGGTCCTGAAGTATCCTGGGGTACTATAGAGATACCAGGACAGGGTCCTGAAGTATCCTGAGGTACTATAGAGATACCAGAACAGGGTCCTGAAGTATCCTGAGGTACTATAGAGATACCAAAACAAGGTCCTGAAGTATCCTGAGGTACTATAGAGATACCAGAACAGGGTCCTGAAGTATCCTGAGGTACTATAGAGATACCAGGACAGGGTCCTGAAGTATCCTGAGGTACTATAGAGATACCAGGACAGGGTCCTGAAGTATCCTGAGGTACTATAGAGATACCAAAACAAGGTCCTGAAGTATCCTGAGGTACTATAGAGATACCAGGACAGGGTCCTGAGGTAGAAGTAAAAAATATTCCTGCAGGTTATAAAAACATTGTAAAGTAAAATGTATTAATCAGTGGACTGGTAAAACAGTTGCTTATGATTGGGAACTAGCTATAAATGTAAAACCTATATGTACATTTGCATAGGAGGAACTTCCATGTGAGTAGAACATTTTAAATGACAGATAATTCAAATATTTTGATGAAAAAACTCTGAATTATAAAAAGGAAGACGTTCCTAACAAACACTGTTTGTTCTGTGTGTTTGTGCCCCTGAGTCTGTGTCTATAGATGGAGTTTCACAATGGGAGCCAAGAGCAGCAAGGGAGAACCTTGCCCGACCTGCTGACCGGACCGTTGAAGGTAATGCTGGATAAGTGGAGCAGGGACATTCTGAAGCAGGTACCACTCTGGCACAAGGTAACGGATTTTCTCTTAAAAGGCACATTGAGTGAAGCTTTATTAGCAGAATGTAGAAAGAAGTTACAGGACTTTGAAGAAACCCAAGAAAGGCAAGGCAAGTAGAATAGACTGGGATGATGTTATGAAGTGGGAAAGAGAAGCAGAGAAAAGGGCAGACAGGAACATTAAAGTAATAATGGAGGATGATAAGAAAAGAAGGAGAAACAGGCTATGAAAAGCCAAGTGACATTTACTGACCTGTTGCACTCTCTACAACCACTGTGATTATTTGACCCTGCAGGTCATCTATGAACATTTGAACATCTTGGGGAACAGTCTGGCCTTAATGGCCATGTACTCTTATAATCTGCACCCGGCACAGCCAGAAGGGGATAGGCCAACCCTCAGAGCCTGGTTCCTCTCTAGGTTTCTTCCTAGGTTCCTGCCTTTTTTCGGGAGTTTTTCCTAGCCACCGTGCTTCTACATCTGCATTGCTTGCTGTTTGGGGTTTTAGACTGGGTTTCTGTATAGCACTTTGTGACATCTGCTGATGTAAAAACGGCTTTATAAATACATTTGATTATGAATTTATGGTTGTATCAGAATCGTCATTATAATCATTGGCCAGTTGTCACGACTTCCACCGAGGGTGGCTCCTCTCCCTGTTCGGGAGGTGCTCGGCGGTCGTCGTCGCCAGCCTACTAACTACCACCGATCCATGTTTCTTTTTCGTTTGGTTCTGTCTGTTTCTTACACCTGTGTTCTAGTGAGTTCATTTCTGTGGGTTTATTAACCTCGTTGCCTGCTGGTATTTTGTGCGGGATTATTTCTGTGTTTGTTTGGTGTGTGTGTTAGATTGCGCCACAGGCGATTCTCATCGTCGTTTGAGCCGTTGTGATTTTTCCTCCTGTTGTCACATCGAATTCCTGTTTTGTTGGGTGCCTTCGTTGGGTTTGTTTCCTGACCTGTTTTGTTGTGTTTTGGGACTTCCAAATAAATATTTTCTATTTGGACCTCAGTGCTCTCCTGCTCCTGACTCTTGCACCCACCTCGTCCTAGTGAGGCACATTACACCAGTAGAGAGAATGAAGTAAAACCACATGTCCAAATCCCTATCTCCATCCATCACTAATTTAGGAAAGAGGTGATTTTAGCTATGATTTTAGCTAGCAAGCAAGCTTCCCTTGACACTTTTTTCTTGGTGCGCCAGGACCATTCACAGTTGAGCTCACTCAGTTTAGCTCAACGCTGATTGGCTAATATTTTATATATTTATCATCAAGGGAGGCCAAATGCTCACTGGCTTTCCTTGCATTCAATGATACTGTGTGCAACAATGTCATACTCTTTATTGACCAGACTGCATCAGATACATGGGCTACACATAGAGACAGAGGGGCGCTGTTTCTCTTACTCGGATGCTTTCTCCGGTGAGATACATTCAGCCTGTTTTGAATTGAAGAAAAATTATGAAACAGAGAGATGAAAGATAAATGATTTGATGTTCTTTTCTTGGTACATTTTTTGGGGAAGCCTGGCTTCCCTTGGCATCCATGATTACATGTCCCTGGTGAGAAGAAACAAATGTTACATCAACAAACAAAAGTATTAGAAATTAATAGTAAATATTGGAAAAGACATGGGCTGGAATGCGGTTTTAACCAATCAGCATTCAAAATTAGACCCACCCGTGGTAAAATTAAGCAATAGGGCAAGGGGGATGTGGTATATGGCCAATATACCATGGCTAAGGGCTGTTCTTATGCACGACGCAAAGTGGAGTGCCTGCACACAGCCCTTAGCCATGGTATATTAGCCATATACCACAAAGTAATTGTAGTACGAATAGTAGGGGAAGATTAACAGATATGTATTGGTGGTATTTACAATGTTGTTTGTGCCCCATTTGTTTGAAAATGATTTTTTTGTCTGTATGATCTGTGGGAAATGTCTCTGTGTCATACATTTAGCAGGAGGTTAGGTAGTGCAGGTCAGTTCCCACCTCATTTTGTGAACAATGGGCACATATCCTGTCTTTTTTTGAGACAGTCACAATGGTCAAGTATTCTGCCCCACTATGTCATCTCTGTTTAGGGCCAGATAGCATTCCAATTTGCTCCGTTTTTTGTTGATTCTTTCCAGTGTATCAGTAATTTTTTGGGTTGGGACTAATTGTGTTGCTGCCCTGGGGCCCTGTGGGGTCTGTTTGTGTTTGTGAACAGAGCCTCAGAACCAGCTGGCTGAGGGGACATCACTTCCTTTTAGGTGTGGTCATAACTTCCTTTTAGGTGGTTGCAAAATGTTACCACTCTTTTCTGGATTTTGATAACTAGCGGGTAAAATCCTAATTCTGCATGCATTGTTTGTGGTTTTGCATTGTACCAAAGCATATTTTGGCAGAAATCTGCATGCAGTCTCAATTGGGTGTTTGTCCAATTTTGTGAATTCTTGGTTGGTGAGTGGACCCCAGACCTCACAAACATATAACTGATTCAAGTATTTTTAGCCAGATCTTAATTGCGATGTTGAGTTTGATGTTTTTATGGCATGGAAGCCCCTTCTTGCCTTGTCTCTTAGATCATTCACAGCCTTGTAGAAGTTATAATATGCCATTTAGCAGATGCTTTTATCCAAAGTCATGTGTGCATACATTTTACAAATGGATGGTCCCAGGAATCAAACCCACTACCCCGGCGTTACAAGCACCATGCTCTACCAACAAAGCTACAAAGGACCATGTTACCTGTGGTGTTGATGTTTAGGCCACACTAGGTATAATTCTTTATGTGCTCTAGGGCAACTGTGTCTAGATATTTGTATTTGTTGTCCTTTTTTGGAACACCATTTTTGCCTTACTGAGATTCACTGATAGAGTGTCTGACAGAATCTGTGCAGAAGATCTAAGTGCTGCCATAGGACTTCCTTGGTTGGGGACAGAAGCAACAGATCATCAGCAAACAGACATTTGATTCACAAGTCTTTCTGTGTCCATCCTTTCCTGCCTCTCTCCTTTTCTGTGTGTGTGTCAGTGGAGGCTGGCGGGAGGAGCTATAGGAGGACGGGATCACTGTAATGGCTGGAATTGAATAAATGGAACTGAGTCAAACATGTCGTTTCCATATGTTTGTCTTTGACACCGTTCCATTAATTCCATTCCAGCCATTACAATGAGCCCATCCTCCTATAGCTCCTCCTACGAGCCTTCTCTGGTGTGGATGTATGTTTGTGGGGGCGTGTGCCTGTGTCTATGTCTTTATCTGTGTCTGTGGTGTTTGTATAGAGGAGGAAGGGAAAATAACTGATGGAGAATATTTATATTTTGTTCACATCACCAAGGCTTGAAAAAGGTACAATGGACCAATTACAGCATAATACTGTTTTGACAGGAAGCTAATTCAAGAGCACCACAATGACTCAGTCAACATCGGTAATTGCCTATTGGTATAATATTGATGAGTTTGAATGTTTAATGAGTTGGCACAAGTTGGCAGGGGCTGGATGGATGGAGTTGATTGTTGTTTCTCAGTATAAATCCATCAATAAGCAATATGTAATTAAGTTATTTACTTATCTGATATTCTTAAAGTTTTTGGTTGAATATTCAGACTGCTGTGTCTTGATCACTAGACATAGTGGATCAAGAATCATAAGCAGGCTGTGTGGACGGACCATATACTTTAATTTGACAATGTAAACGGTCTCCCCTTCCCCTCTCTCATCACTCTCTCTCTCCTCCCCATTCCGTCATTCTGTCCTCTCTCTGCTCCCAATGCAGTAAATAGTCATTCCTTTCTGCTCAATAAACCTTCCATAAATAATACATTAAATTAAATACCAAGTCATGATCTCATTTACTTTCCTCTGCATGAGTCAAACGGAGCAATTATATCTTGACACACAGAGAAACACTCATTTATCAACACAGCAGCAGGGCACCTAAATAGACACACCTAAAGTGAGTCAGGAGGAGCCTGGAATCAGTCACTTAGTGTACTTGTATATTGTGGTGCAAGGGAGAGGCAAGTGATTCACCACATTGGGTAACTGGGATTCCACATACTGTAATTACCTTCACAACAACAATCTTTCTTCACACAAACACTACCCATTCCCTTAGACATCTTATTGCAGAGGAGACATTGCTGTTATTTTCCTTAAAGGCCATGTAAATGTTGTGGCTGTCACGTTCACTGACACAGCGGGAGACCACATTCACTGACACAGCGGGAGACCACATTCACTGACACAGCGGGAGACCACATTCACTGACACAGCGGGAGACCACATTCACTGACACAGCGGGAGACCACATTCACTGACACAGCGGGAGACCACATTCACTGACACAGCGGGAGACCACGTTCACTGTCACAGCGGGAGACCACATTCACTGACACAGCGGGAGACCACATTCACTGACACAGCGGGAGACCACATTCACTGACACAGCGGGAGACCACATTCACTGACACAGCGGGAGACCACATTCACTGACACAGCGGGAGACCACGTTCACTGTCACAGCGGGAGACCACATTCACTGACACAGCGGGAGACCACATTCACTGTCTCATGTTTGTCTGACACATCATGTTTCCATTCAATTCAATACACTTTATCCTCAAGGGGGCGTCAATTCTGGGTATAAATAATCATAGGCAGACAACGTTTGTGTCCCAAATGATACCCTATAGTGCCACATGGGCCCTTGGAAAAAGATAATGCACTACATAGGTAATAGGCTACCATTTGGGACACAGAATGTCTGGTTTGGTCTGGGTATGCAGCTGTGTTTATTGCCATCAGTCTTAATGCCTCTCCTGGTTATCAGAATGACTAGAGATGATTACAGTTAATTTTTTATCGATTTGGTGAACGTTTTCACAAGTATGTTGTACATTTACAACTTTTAGTACAAAACTCAAAACAGATCATCAGAACTGCAGTTGTTTCAATTGAACCTTTATTTAACTAGGCAAGTCAGTTAAGAACAAATTCTTATTTACAATGACTGCCTACCAGGGAACAGTGGGTTAACTGCCTTGTTCAGGGGCAAAACGACAGATTTTTACCTTGTCAGCACGGGGATTCAATCCAGCAACCTTTCGGTTACTGGCGCAATGCGCTAACCACTAAGCTACCTGCCTCCCCGCAATTAACTAAGTACAACACAAAATCAGTCACTTTTCACCAAACTTAAATCAGTGTTTCATCTAGTAATACATGTTTCACATTGCAATACATGTTCATATTAAGTAATTGCCTTTGTTACAACCTGGCTCAAGATTGTAACAAACAATAGGAAACCTCACACTAAGTAAAGGAATAACAAAATGAATTTATTTCATAAATAAAGTAAACACTCACAACAATAATCATATGAGGCGTGATGGTCAGTAAATTAGGTGTCAACCAACAAAGCCACAACGAAACAACCAAAGGAATGCATGGAGAGAGGAATCTCTTGCTGAATGGGGAAACAGTGGTTTTATGCCACAGCTGAGCTGACGACCCTCCCAGCTCCGCCCACCTCTCCTACTCCGCCCACCAATCTCCTGCAGGAAGTAAGTACAGCAAAACCCAGTAGACAGAGCAGGGAGGGGCGTCACACCTTTCACAATGCAATGCTCACATTACTTTTGATATGAATCTCTTCTTTTTTATTAAAAGACATTTGACTATTACTTAATGTGACGTCTCTTAATTGACAATCACATAAACGTTTGATAAACCTATATATTTTTACATGTATACCGGTTTGTCTACGACAGATTTTGAGGACAACACAAAGAAAATGTATGTCTGTAAAGTAGAAACAAATAAAGTATGATATACTGTACACTTAGTGTACAAAACATTATGAACACCTGCTCTTTCAGTGACATAGACTGACCAGGTGAATCCAGGTGAAAGATATGGTCCTTTATTGATGTCACTTGTTAAATCCACTTCAATCATTGTAGATGAAAAGATGATACTTTTTTAAAGCCTTCAGACAATTGAGACATGGATTGTGTATGTGTGCTATTCATTGTGTGAATGGGCAACACAAACGATTTAAGCGCCTTTGAACGGGGTATGGTAGTAGGTGCCAGGTGCACCGATTTGTGTTAAGAACTGCCAACTGCTGGGTTTTTCACGCTCAACAGTTTCTCATGTGTATCAATAATGGTCCACCACCCAAAGGACATCCAGCCAACTTGACACAACTGAAGCATTGGAGTCAACATGGGCCGGCATCCCTGTGGAACGCTTTCAACACCTTGTAGAGTCCATAACCTGATGAACTGAAGCTGTTCTGAGGGCAAAAGGGGGTGCAACTCAATATTAGGAAGGTGTTCTTAATGTTTTGTGCACTCAAATGTACTAATATGATTATGACTATTATGATGTTCACAGTAAGTTTTTTTTTAATCCGATATTGAAAGGTCAGAAATGTACTGTATGTAACAAATCAAATCAAAGTTTATTGATTGTGTACACAGATTAGCAGATGTTACTACAGGTGGAGCAAAATGCTTGTGTTTGTAGCTCCAACAGTGCAGTAATACAATATCAATACAATACCATGTATAGGATCAATACATACATACATACATACATACATACATACATACATACATACATACATACATACATACATACATACATACATACATACATACAATACTGTAAAAGTAGAAAACAAATACTGTAAAATACAATACATGATTGCAATACAGGTGGAAGATGATTGCCATCATGAGTGTACCAGCCTCCTTCAAGCCATGGATGAGGCATGCAATGATACAGGCTCACTGTAATGGCTTGAATGGGATCAATGGAACGGAGTCAAACATGTGGTTTCCATATGCTTGATGTGTTTTTGATACCCTTCCATTTATTACATTCCAGCCATTACAATGCGCCAGTCCTCCTTTAGCACATCCCACCAGCCTCCTCTGCATACAACACATAAAATCATTCAAAGCTGCATAAATTCTCAATATGAATCCACAAGAACAAATAGGAACAGCTGATAGGCAGTGGAGAGGCCAGGTGTATCATTGTGCATGAGAGGGGAGGCAGTGGTTAGGGCGTTGGACTAGTAACCGGAAGGTTGCAAGTTCAAACCCCCGAGCTGACAAGGTACAAATCTGTCATTCTGCCCCTGAACAGACAGTTAACCCACTGTTCTAGGCCGTCATTGAAAATAAGAATTTGTTCTTAACTGACTTGCCTAGTAAAAGAAAAGAAAAGAAAAAAAGAACAGTAAAGACATGAGACACGCAGCTCAAAAATGTCCCCTATTGTTTAGGAACAATACAATTATCCTACCTAGACCAGCCTACAACACCACAATGCAATGAATCATTTCATTATTATTTCCAAGTGAGTGAAAATGTCACTTGAATAACAACACAAAACCCATTTGTTTCATTCCATTTGGATTAGTTGTGTGTCTGCTCTCCACCGTTTATAAGGCATAGAAAGGCACAGTAGCAGGCCAGTCTGGCTGGATTTTGACTTCTGATACTGAATGCACTTTCTGTAGCAGACGATCATACTCCTAAGTCGTCCCCAGTTATCCAGGAAAGCTTAACACATGGTCTGCCTCCTCTCCAATCCGAGTGGCTCTTCCTTGCTCACCTCGCTCATTTTTTCTGAAAAAATGTATGACTATTTATTTGTTGCATAAACACAACCAGTCACAATGAATCTGATTAGGCTACTTCAAAAATATCCTGTAGTCATCCTCAAAAATATAATTACAGCATCCTCAAAATGGCTTGACATTAACCAGGTTTCCTTCCAAACTTTTTCTGCAAGTAAGATACGCCAGATAAATAATGTCACGACATCATGGGAAAGCATACAGTTTATTAGGCTGCAGATGAAATAAGTTATGATGAACTTCACAGGGTGGTGAAAGTGCAAGGTGATGAGCTTGATACTCCTTTCAATACATATCAAGGGTCTTATTCTGGTGACATGGTGATTGATGCTTTGCTGTCGTTTGACAAATAAAAAGAATCTCGCTCTTTTGTCCATAATAATAATCTCATCATGTAGTATGCTACACCCACATCGTAACATCAAGCTGTTGGCTAGAGCACAAATACCAATACTAGAGCGGGCACAGTCGCTATACCTACAAACAAAACCGTCAGTTGGCCAAGAGGTGGAAACCCATTTCATTTGTATTTCTTAATTGGTACAGGGGAATTTAACTGCAAAAGTTACTTTTAGGTGCACTACATATTTACACACAGGCAGGGTATGCAGTTTATTTTACAAGGGGAGGATCATGTAAAAATGATTGAGTTGGACCAGATTCCCCCCATATCGACAGATGTCTTCATTGATCACACCTTTGATTACACATGGGATCGAAATTATGCAAATGTGATGTTCAGTACATTTTTGGGGGGTAGTGTATTGCCTAATGTGAAAACAGTGTAATGTACTGTAGCATAATACAATTCAAAGGGCAATTTTGAAACAAATATCTTATTTTTTGTTCTATTGGATAAACTGTTTGTTGAAATAACTAAATTGAGAAAATATCATGATGTTATGTTTTGGGGATTAAATCAATGTACTCATATCTCTCAGTAAACGTATGTTTTGGATGAATGGTTGCAATGAAGGCACAGTGAAAGGTTTTGACTGTAACACTGGCTGCTTAATTAACAAGTTTTATCATTTGAAGTATTGTTCTAATTCACCACATACTTGTAAAAATAGTACCAAAGCGATAAAATAATCTGTATCTTAAAACGTCTCTGGGGTAGGCGGGACACTTGCGTCCCACATGGCCAATAGCCAGGGGAAATGCAGAGCGCCAAATTCAAATACATTTCTATAAAAATCTAACTTTCATTAAATTACACATGCAAGAGAGCAAATTAAAGCTACACTCTTTGTGAATCCAGCCAACATGTCAGATTTCAAAAAGGCTTTTTGGCGAAAGCATAAGATGCTATTATCTGATGATAGCACAACAGTAAACAATGAGAGTAGCATATTTCCACTCTGCAGGCGCGACACAAAATGCAGAAATAAAATATAAATCATGCCTTACCTTTGACCAGCTTCTTTTGTTGACACTCCTATATGTCCCATAAACATCACAAATGGTCCTTTTGTTCTATTAATTCCGTCGATATACACTGCTCAAAAAAATAAAGGGGACACTAAAATAACACATCCTAGATCTGAATGAATGAAATAATCTTAATAAATACTTTTTTCTTTACATAGTTGAATGTGCTGACAACAGAATCACACAAAAATGATCAATGGAAATCAAATGTATCAACCCATGGAGGTCTGGATTTGGAGTCACACTCAAAATTAAAGTGGAAAACCACACTACAGGCTGATCCAACTTTGATGTAATGTCCTTAAAACAAGTCAAAATGAGGCTCAGTAGTGTGTGTGGCCTCCACGTGCCTGTATGACCTCCCTACAATGCCTGGGCATGCTCCTGATGAGGTGGCGGATGGTCTCCTGAGGGATCTCCTCCCAGACCTGGACTAAAGCATCCGCCAACTCCTAGACAGTATGTGGTGCAACGTGGCGTTGGTGGATGGAGCGAGACATGATGTCCCAGATGTGCTCAATTGGATTCAGGTCTGGGGAACGGGCGGGCCAATCCATAGCATCAATGCCTTCCTCTTGCAGGAACTGCTGACACACTCCAGCCACATGAGGTCTAGCATTGTCTTGCATTAGGAGGAACCCAGGGCCAACCGCACCAGCATATGGTCTCACAAGGGGTCTGAGGATCTCATCTCGGTACCAAATGGCAGTCAGGCTACCTCTGGCGAGCACATGGAGGGCTGTGCAGCCCCCCAAAGAAATGCCACCCCACACCATGACTGACCTGCTGCTGGGTTGTTGCCCTCCTACGGCCTCCTCCACGTCTCCTGATGTACTGGCCTGTCTCCTGGTAGCGCCTCCATGTTCTGGACACTACGCTGACAGACACAGCAAACCTTCTTGCCACAGCTCACATCCTGGATGAGCTGCACTACCTGAGACACTTGTGTGGGTTGTAGACTCCTCATGCTACCACTAGAGTGAAAGCACCGCCAGCATTCGAAAGTGACCAAAACATCAGCCAGGAAGCATAGGAACTGAGAAGTGGTCTATGGTTATCACCTGCAGAACCACTCCTTTATTGGGGGTGTCTTGCTAATTGCCTATAATTTCCACCTGTTGTCTATTCCATTTGTACAACGGCATGTGAAATTTATTGTCAATCAGTGTTGCTTCCTAAGTGGACAGTTTGATTTCACAAAAGTGTGATTGACTTGGAGTTACATTGTGTTGTTTAAGTGTTCCCTTTATTTTTTTGAGCAGTGTATATCCAAAATGTCAATTTATTTGTCGCGTTTGATCCAGAAAAACACCGCTTCCAACTTATGCAACGTCGCTACAAAATATCTCAAAAGTTACCTGTAAACTTTGCCAAAACATTTCAAACTACTTTTGTAATACAACTTTAGGTATTTCTAAACGTATATAATCGATCAAATGGAAGACGGGATGATCTGTGTTCAATACAGGAGCAAAGCAAACTGACGCTACTTTTCTGGTTACGCGCCTCTATCAAAAGGTACGCATGACGTGACGTTCGTTCTGAGCTATGGTACTTCTTCATTACACAAAGGACAAACCTCAACCAATTTCTACAAACTGGTGACATCCAGTGGAAGCGGTAGGAACTGCAGGAAAGTCGATTAGAATTCTGGATTCCCCAAGAAAACATTGAAAAGACAGTGACTTAAAAAAAAAATTCTGAATGGTTTGTCCTCGGGGTTTCGCCTCCTAAATAAGTTCTGTTATACTCACAGACATGATTCAAACAGTTTTAGAAATTTCAGAGTGTTTTCTATCCAATATGCATATATTAGGATCTGGGACAGAGTAGGAGGCAGTTCAGTTTGGGCACGCTATTTACCCAAAAGTGAAAATGCTGCCCCCTACCCCAACCAGGATAAGAACGGAGGCCAATGTTGGTCACTGTTTTTCAAAGTGTGTTGCATTATGGGTATACTAATTGTAGGACTTGCGACTACTTGTCAACTGCATTACCTTTACAACGATCATGTGTTTAAAGGTCATGAAATTTCGACTGCAGTCAAGGAGAAATTTCTGCAACTGTAAGCAAATTGTTGATGTCTCCACCTATCATTGGTTATTATCAATGCATGTTTATTGTTTTGGGTAAATGTATATTTAGAGCTTAAATACATCTTTATCCTTACAATGTAATTACATCAACATTTCTAACAAACACAAATTAAATATCCCACTTGCGACAATATACATATCAAATTTGTTGATTGTCTATTAAGTGTGAATAAAATGTAATACATATTGTAGGCTACACATGGGTTATTGTAAGGGATTTATACACTAGAGGCTTAACCTTTATGGGATAGGGGCAGCATTTTCACTTTTGGATGAATAGCTTGCCTAGAGTGAACTACCTCCTACTCTGTCCCAGATTCTAATATATGCATATTATTATTAGTATTGTTTGAATGATGTCTGTGAGTATAACAGAACTCATATGGCAGGCGAAAAACCTGAGAAAAATCCAACCAGGATGTGGGACATCTGAGTTGTGTAGTTTTTCAAAGCTTGGCCTACCGAATACACATTGAGATATGGATGAGGTTGCACTTCCTAGGACTTCCACTAGATGTCAACCATCTTTAGAAACTGGTTTGAGGATTCTACTATAAAGGAAGGGCTCATGAGACCTCTGTCTCATGACGCGCGCTCCCCACAGAGTTACCTCTCGTTACAATGATTTTCTGAAGACAAAGGAATTCTCCGGTTGGAACATTATTGATGTTTTATGTTAAAAACATCCTAACGATTGATTCCATACATCGTTTGACAAGTTCCTAAAGGACTGTAACGGAACTTTTCGAGTTTTTGTCTGGACGAAATGCTCGCGCCTCATGAAGATGGATTACTGGGCTGAACACGCTAACAACAAGTGGCTATTTGGACATAAATGATGGAACTTTATGAAACAAATCAGTCATTTATTGTTGAACTGGGATTCCTGGGAGTGCCTTCTGATGAAGATCATCAAAGGTAAGTGAATATTTATGGTGTTGTTTCTAACTTTGTTGATTCCAAAATTCCTCTGGCTGTTTAAGGCTCTGAGCGCCGTTCTCAGATTATGCTTTTTCCGTAAAGTTTTTTTGAAATCTGACACAGCGGTTGCATTAAGGAGAAGTCTGTGAATAACACTTTTTTTTCTCATTTTGTCTGTCATAGTTTAAGTGTACCTATGATGAAAATTACAGGCCTCTCTCATCTTTTTAAGTGGGAGAACTTGCACAATTGGTGGCTGACTAAATACTTTTTTGCCCCACTGTATATATATATATAGTCTAATTATTTTCATATTGTTTACCCGGTAACTTAGAGTGCATGTGGAAAGTATTCAGACCCCTTCCCTTTATCCACATTCTGTTATGTTACAGTCTTATTCTAAAATTGATTCAATTAAGAAAAAACTCATCAATCTATACACAATACCCCATAATGACAAAGCAAAAGCAGGTTTTTAGAATTTTAAGCAAATGTACTCAAAACAAAATACAAAAATACATTTTCTATATAAGTATTCAGACCATTTGCTATGAGGCTCAAAATTGAGCTCAGGTGCATCCTGTTTACGTTGATCATCCTTGAGATGTTTCTACAACTTAGAGTCCACCTGTGGTAAATTCACTTGATTGGACATGATTTGGAAAGGTACACAACTATCTATACAAGGCCCCACAGATGACAGTTGTCATGACGTTGCCCTCTTTGGGTACAGCAAGCCCCATCCCCCTCTCCCTGTCTCCTACACACAGGCTGCTGTGGTCAAGGAGAGGTCGTAAATTCCTGGAGGAGATTATCTCCTCATGGCCACAGTATAGAGACAGAGTGAATTTTCATAGAGAACAAAGGAATTTCTTCAACCTCACAGAACTTGAGGTCCGAAAAACATTTATATTCTGGAGAAGGTATAAAAGATCGGTGAAGAATCCAGCTATGAACTGGTCCGTTTGGTACAATTTGGTGAAACTCATGGGAGATAATACGACCACATTACCATAACGCTGTTTATATAATAGCCTCAGTTATGAGGTTTACATCTAATTGTTGAATAAGATGAATGAGTGAGGATGATACTGTTTGTAAAATTGTGTAATGTGATTTTGGACTGTTTAATGAAGGAAACTCCAATTCCCTTTTGAGTTGAACTAAATCAGAGGACCGCCCATGCGCCCAGTTAGGGTCGGGCATCCTGGGACAGGCCCTTTTCTGCAACTCCCGAATAAAAGCCCCACTTTAAGAATTTCTCAACAGACCATGTTTCCCTCAATTACGAGAGGACAAAGGTTGCAGACCAGCTTACCTCGATAACAAGAGAGCCAAGGTTTGAGTAGATGTCTGAATCTTTTAACCATACCACATGGTTAAATTCTTAGACTATCAATACCGACAGAATAAGAACAAGTCTTTGATATTAATTACTAGTCTGCAGCTAGGAATTCGGTATCATTGAACGCGAAGAACAACAACCGCCGAAACATCTATCCATAACGACATGAATGAATGTCACTCTGAACTATCCATTCTAACCACGACAGAGAGGGTGGACAAACTCTCCAACAGAAACAAACTTTTCAACAGAGACCACGATGACACACTGAGCGTAAATATATATATTGATTGCAATTGTTCCCGAATGAGTGAGCGTTCATGTGCAAAGGATTAGCATTTCAATTGTTTCAATTATCAACTTTGTAGTGTCTCATCTCAGTCGACCCCCACTTCCCTTTTGTACAACAAACCGCCATGCCGGTTTAGCCCACTGGGGCACATTCCCCTATCATTTCTTGTAACCATATTTACTTTGTTTGTTTGTGTGTGCACTTCTGTGATTGTTTAGTTAGTTAATAAATCAATTATTTAAGACAATTGATGTATGGATGACTCATAGTGAAGACTGGGTTCGTGCAGATAACGAACAATTTACGACGTTTGGAATGAGACTAACATGAGGTAAATAAATAATTCATTAATTCAGAAGACTATTGATCAGATATACAAATATCTGAAAAGTTATATTAGAAAATTATAATTTTGTAATCTGAATATTTTCCTTGGTGCCCCGACTTCCTAGTTAATTACAGTTACATGATTATTCCGTTTAATCACGTAATACTAATTACAGAGAATCTTTGATAAAAACGAAAAGTCTTCATTTAATGATAGTAAATACACGACACAGTGCATGTCAGAGCAAAAACCAAGCCATGAGGTCGAAGGAATTGTCAGTAGAGTCCAGATACATTTACATTTACATTTAAGTCATTTAGCAGACGCTCTTATCCAGAGCGACTTACAAATTGGTGCGTTCACCTTATGACATCCAGTGGAACAGCCACTTTACAATAGTGCATCTAAATCTTTTAAGGGGGGGGGGGGGTGAGAAGGATTACTTTATCCTATCCTAGGTATTCCTTAAAGAGGTGGGGTTTCAGGTGTCTCCCCGGAAGGTGGTGATTGACTCCGCTGTCCTGGCGTCGTGAGGGAGTTTGTTCCACCATTGGGGGGGCCAGAGCAGCGAACAGTTTTGACTGGGCTGAGCGGGAACTGTACTTCCTCAGTGGTAGGGAGGCGAGCAGGCCAGAGGTGGATGAACGCAGTGCCCTTGTTTGGGTGTAGGGCCTGATCAGAGCCTGGAGGTACTGAGGTGCCGTTCCCCTCACAGCTCCGTAGGCAAGCACCATGGTCTTGTAGCGGATGCGAGCTTCAACTGGAAGCCAGTGGAGGGAGCGGAGGAGCGGGGTGACGTGAGAGAACTTGGGAAGGTTGAACACCAGACGGGCTGCGGCGTTCTGGATGAGTTGTAGGGGTTTAATGGCACAGGCAGGGAGCCCAGCCAACAGCGAGTTGCAGTAATCCAGACGGGAGATGACAAGTGCCTGGATTAGGACCTGCGCCGCTTCCTGTGTGAGGCAGGGTCGTACTCTGCGGATGTTGTAGAGCATGAACCTACAGGAACCGCCTTGATGTTGATGTTGAGAACGACAGGGTGTTGTCCAGGATCACGCCAAGGTTCTTAGCGCTCTGGGAGGAGGACACAATGGAGTTGTCAACCGTGATGGCGAGATCATGGAACGGGCAGTCCTTCCCCGGGAGGAAGAGCAGCTCCGTCTTGCCGAGGTTCAGCTTGAGGTGGTGATCCGTCATCCACACTGATATGTCTGCCAGACATGCAGAGATGCGATTCGCCACCTGGTCATCAGAAGGGGGAAAGGAGAAGATTAATTGTGTGTCGTCTGCATAGCAATGATAGGAGAGACCATGTGAGGTTATGACAGAGCCAAGTGACTTGGTGTATAGCGAGAATAGGAGAGGGCCTAGAACAGAGCCCTGGGGACGCCAGTGGTGAGAGCGCGTGGTGAGGATACAGATTCTCGCCACGCCACCTGGTAGGAGCGACCTGTCAGGTAGGACGCAATCCAAGCGTGGGCCGCGCCGGAGATGCCCAACTCGGAGAGGGTGGAGAGGAGGATCTGATGGTTCACAGTATCGAAGGCAGCCGATAGGTCTAGAAGGATGAGAGCAGAGGAGAGAGAGTTAGCTTTAGCAGTGCGGAGCACCTCCGTGATACAGAGAAGAGCAGTCTCAGTTGAATGACTAGTCTTGAAACCTGACTGATTTGGATCAAGAAGGTCATTCTGAGAGAGATAGCGGGAGAGCTGGCCAAGGACGGCACGTTCAAGAGTTTTGGAGAGAAAAGAAAGAAGGGATACTGGTCTGTAGTTGTTGACATCGGAGGGATCGAGTGTAGGTTTTTTCAGAAGGGGTGCAACTCTCGCTCTCTTGAAGACGGAAGGGACGTAGCCAGCGGTCAGGGATGAGTTGATGAGCGAGGTGAGGTAAGGGAGAAGGTCTCCGGAAATGGTCTGGAGAAGAGAGGAGGGGATAGGGTCAAGCGGGCAGGTTGTTGGGCGGCCGGCCGTCACAAGACGCGAGATTTCATCTGGAGAGAGAGGGGAGAAAGAGGTCAGAGCACAGGGTAGGGCAGTGTGAGCAGAACCAGCGGTGTCGTTTGACTTAGCAAACGAGGATCGGATGTCGTCGACCTTCTTTTCAAAATGGTTGACGAAGTCATCTGCAGAGAGGGAGGAGGGGGAGGAGGATTCAGGAGGGAGGAGAAGGTGGCAAAGAGCTTCCTAGGGTTAGAGGCAGATGCTTGGAATTTAGAGTGGAAGAAAGTGGCTTTAGCAGCAGAGACAGAAGAGGAAAATGTAGAGAGGAGGGAGTGAAAGGATGCCAGGTCCGCAGGGAGGCGAGTTTTCCTCCATTTCCGCTCGGCTGCCCGGAGCCTTGTTCTGTGAGCTCGCAATGAGTCGTCGAGCCACGGAGCGGGAGGGGAGGACCGAGCCGGCCTGGAGGATAGGGGACATAGAGAGTCAAAGGATGCAGAAAGGGAGGAGAGGAGGGTTGAGGAGGCAGAATCAGGAGATAGGTTGGAGAAGGTTTGAGCAGAGGGAAGAGATGATAGGATGGAAGAGGAGAGAGTAGCGGGGGAGAGAGAGCGAAGGTTGGGACGGCGCGATACCATCCGAGTAGGGGCAGTGTGGGAAGTGTTGGATGAGAGCGAGAGGGAAAAGGATACAAGGTAGTGGTCGGAGACTTGGAGGGGAGTTGCAATGAGGTTAGTGGAAGAACAGCATCTAGTAAAGATGAGGTCGAGCGTATTGCCTGCCTTGTGAGTAGGGGGGAAGGTGAGAGGGTGAGGTCAAAAGAGGAGAGGAGTGGAAAGAAGGAGGCAGAGAGGAATGAGTCAAAGGTAGACGTGGGGAGGTTAAAGTCGCCCAGAACTGTGAGAGGTGAGCCGTCCTCAGGAAAGGAGCTTATCAAGGCATCAAGCTCATTGATGAACTCTCCGAGGAACCTGGAGGGCGATAAATGATAAGGATGTTAAGCTTGAAAGGGCTGGTAACTGTGACAGCATGGAATTCAAAGGAGGCGATAGACAGATGGGTAAGGGGAGAAAGAGAGAATGACCACTTGGGAGAGATGAGGATCCCGGTGCCACCACCCCGCTGACCAGAAGCTCTCGGGGTGTGCGAGAACACGTGGGCGGACGAAGAGAGAGCAGTAGGAGTAGCAGTGTTATCTGTGGTGATCCATGTTTCCGTCAGTGCCAAGAAGTCGAGGGACTGGAGGGAGACATAGGCTGAGATGAACTCTGCCTTGTTGGCCGCAGATCGGCAGTTCCAGAGGCTACCGGAGACCTGGAACTCCACGTGGGTCGTGCGCGCTGGGACCACCAGATTAGGGTGGCCGCGGCCACGCGGTGCGGAGCGTTTGTATGGTCTGTGCAGAGAGGAGAGAACAGGGATAGACAGACACATAGTTGACAGGCTACAGAAGAGGCTACGCTAATGCAAAGGAGATTGGAATGACAAGTGGACTACACGTCTCGAATGTTCAGAAAGTTAAGCTTACGTAGCAAGAATCTTATTGACTAAAATGATTAAAATGATACAGTACTGCTGAAGTAGGCTAGCTGGCAGTGGCTGCGTTGTTGACTTTGTAGGCTAGCTGGCAGTGGCTGCGTTGTTGACACTACACTAATCAAGTCGTTCCGTTGAGTGTAATAGTTTCTACAGTGCTGCTATTCGGGGGCTAGCTGGCTAGCTAGCAGTGTTGATTACGTTACTTTGCGTTAAAAGAACGACAATAGCTGGCTAGCTAACCTAGAAAATCGCTCTAGACTACACAATTATCTTTGATACAAAGACGGCTATGTAGCTAGCTATGTAGCTAGCTACGATCAAACAAATCAAACCGTTGTACTGTAAAGAAATGAAATGAAAATGTGATACTACCTGTGGAGCGAAGCGGAATGCGACCGGGTTGTTGAGTGCGGAAGTTCTATTCGGTAGACGTTGGCTAGCTGTTGGCTAGCTAGCAGTGTCTCCTACGTTAAGGACGACAAATAGCTGGCTAGCTAACCTCGGTAAATTAAGATAATCACTCTAAAACTACACACTCTAAACTACACAATTATCTTGGATACGAAGACAGCAAAGACAACTATGTAGCTAGCTAACACTACACTAATCAAGTCGTTCAGTTGAGTGTAATAGTTTCTACAGTGCTGCTATTCGGTAGACGGTGGACGTTTGCTAGCTGGCTAGCTGCTGGGCAGATAGCAGTGTAGACTACGTTAGGACGACGAAATACGATAATTACGCAATTATCTTTGATACAATGACGGCTATGTAGCTAGCTAAGAAGAAATTGCTAAGATTAGACAAATCAAACCGTTGTACTATAATGAAATGTAATGAAAAGTTATACTACCTGCGGACCGAAGTGCGGATGCGACCGCTCGATGTTCAGGAGTCTTATGACTTGGAGGTAGAAGCTGTTAAGAAGCCCTTTGGACCGCTCCGGTACCGCGTGTCAAAATGGCTGGAGGCACAGATCTGGGGAAGGGTACCAAAAGAAATTCTGCAGCATTGAAGGTCCACAAGAACATAGTGGCCTCCATTATTCTTAAATGGAAGAAGTTTGGAACCACCAAGACTAACCACCCGGACAAACTAAGCAATCGGGGGAGAAGGGTCTTGGAAAGGAAGGTGACCAATAACCCGATGGTCACTCTGACAGAGCTCCAGAGTTCCTCTGTGGAGATGGGAGAACCTTCCAGAAGGACAACCATCTTTGCAGCACTCCACCAATCAGGCCTTTATGGTAGAGTGGACAGATGGAAGCCACTCCTCAGTAAAAAGGCACATAACTGCCTGCTTGGAGTTTGCCAAAAGGCACCTAAATGACTCGCAGACCGTGAGAAACAAGATTCTCTGGTCTGATGAAACCAAGATCGAACTCTTTGGCCTGAATCCCAAGCGTCACGTTTGGAAGAAACCTGGCACCATCCCTACGCTGAAGCATGGTGGTAGCAGCATCATGCTGTGGGGATATTTTTCAGCAGCAGGGACTGGGAGATTAGTCAGGATCGAGGGAAAGATGAACAGAGCAAAGTGCAGAGAGATCCTTGATGAAAACCTGCTTCGGAGCACTCAGACTGGGGCAAAGGTTCACCTTCCAACAGGACATTGACCAGAAAGCGCACAGCTAAGGCAATGGAGGAGTGGCTTTGGGATAAGTCTCTGAATTTACTTGAGTGGCCCATCCAGAGCCCGGACTTGAACCCGATCGAAAATCTCTGGAGAGACCTGAAAATAGCTGTGCATCAATGCTCCCCATCCAACCTGACAGAGCATGAGAGGATCTGCAGAGAAGAATGGGAGAAACTCCCCAAATACAGGTGTGCCAAGCTTGTAGAATCATACCCAAGAAGACTCAAGAAGGCTGTAATCGCTGCCAAAGGTGCTTCAACAAAGCAAAGGGTCTGAATACTTATGTAATATTTAATATATTTTTTGTCTAAAAACCTGTTTATGCTTAGTCATTATGGGAAATTGTGTGTAGATTGATGAGGGAAAAACACAATTTAATACATTTTAGAATAAGGCTGTAACGTAACAAAATGTGGAAAAAGTCAAGGGCGCTGAATACTTTCCGAATGCATGTACCTCCCCCGACTCTACACGTCGACTTCTGTCAACATTCGGCTACTTTCGGCTTAGCACTCCAACACGTCCACTGACTCGTTGACTGACTGGCTGACTTGACTGACTGGCTGACTGCATGACTGACTGACTGATGACAGAGAGGGTTCTGACATGGACACTGGATGTGTTACCTGCCTTTATAGTACATTCACAAAAAAGCTGTTAACCAATCAATCCTCCCACCCATCCGTCCATCCATCTATACATCACTGTTTAGCTGAAGACAACACCAATGAAGACATGTCAGACCACCAGGCGGGTCCATCTCAGCAAATAAGAGCCCCGCGTTGCTCTAGCCAGTGATCAGGTCGATTTGGAGCTCTCCCTCCCAGCAGATGTAATGCATTAGCTGTACTCTCTGCTCCCCCTCCCCAGGCCAAAAAACACAACCCAAAATTAAATGTGGAAAATGTGGAGAGCCAAGCACACAATTTATGATAATGAAATCCTAGCGCAGAGAGAGTCAATCAGACCCAAAGCAAACACTTAAAGAGAAACAACCCAGAAAATCTGGGATTATTGTTTTATAGAGTCAATTTTAGACAGATGCCTTTTTCAAACACTGTTGAGACGATTGTGTGTTGCTCCCTAATATAGAAGAACAGTGTTCAATCTGACATTGCTGCATCAAAATAGCATTGCTTTACCTACTTTATAAAAGAGAAACACTAACAATCTAACGTTATAAAAAGAGGCTTTGTAACAATCTCAGAGCTACACTATAAACATTTTGAAATTGTAACATTGTACATGGCTAGACCATTTTTCTACCATCATCTTAGGATAACAACATCATAATTGTGACATTGTGTATGCCATTGCTATAGAGATCCTATTAAATGAATTACTAATTAATTAAGGGAGGATGTCATGAACCTACAAAGTTACAGAATGGGGCTTTGAAAGCTGTGAGTGCTATTATATGATACAATGTCAGTACTTGTTGCATTTATAACTTGTCTAAGTCCTATCATCAACTGATTTGACCCAGTGGATTGGCTGTGGATTGACTGCATTGCTTGAATGGAATGTTTGGATATTGGCAGTTAATTTGACACAATGTATGGAATCAAACCTCTACAACTGACTGGCTAGCTAGCTAACACACATACAGTGCAGATCAATTCTTTACATTCATTCTTTTACACAATTTCTTATCACAGCACTGGCAGACCATGGTTGACTAATAGGATGGCAAACAAATGGCCCAGCGTCGCCTGGGTTAGGGGAGGGTGTCACGCCCTGGCCTTAGTTATCTTTGTTTTCTTTATTATTTTGGTTAGGTCAGGGTGTGACATGGGGGATTTATGTGTTTTGACTGGTCTAGGGGTTTTGTATGTTTATGGGGCTGTATCCTTTCTAGGTAGTTTTACAGTCCCTTGCGAAAGTATTCGGCCCCCTTGAACTTTGCGACCTTTTGCCACATTTCAGGCTTCAAACATAAAGATATAAAACTGTATTTTTTTGTGAAGAATCAACAACAAGTGGGACACAATCATGAAGTGGAACGACATTTATTGGATATTTCAAACTTTTTTAATAAATCAAAAACGGAAAAATTGGGTGTGCAAAATTATTCAGCCCCCTTAAGTTAATACTTTGTAGCGCCACCTTTTGCTGCGATTACAGCTGTAAGTCGCTTGGGGTATGTCTCTATCAGTTTTGCACATCGAGAGACTGAAACTTTTTCCCATTCCTCCTTGCAAAACAGCTCGAGCTCAGTGAGGTTGGATGGAGAGCATTTGTGAACAGCAGTTTTCAGTTCTTTCCACAGATTCTCGATTGGATTCAGGTCTGGACTTTGGACTTGGCCATTCTAACACCTGGATATGTTTATTTTTGAACCATTCCATTGTAGATTTTGCTTTATGTTTTGGATCATTGTCTTGTTGGAAGACAAATCTCTGTCCCAGTTTCAGGTCTTTTGCAGACTCCATCAGGTTTTCTTCCAGAATGGTCCTGTATTTGGCTCCATCCATCTTCCCATCAATTTTAACCATCTTCCCTGTCCCTGCTGAAGAAAAGCAGGCCCAAACCATGATGCTGCCACCACCATGTTTGACAGTGGGGATGGTGTGTTCAGGGTGATGAGCTGTGTTGCTTTTACGCCAAACATAACGTTTTGCATTGTTGCCAAAAAGTTCAATTTTGGTTTCATCTGACCAGAGCACCTTCTTCCACATGTTTGGTGTGTCTCCCAGGTGGCTTGTGGCAAACGTTAAACGACACTTTTTATGGATATCTTTAAGAAATGGCTTTCTTCTTGCCACTCTTCCATAAAGGCCAGATTTGTGCAATATACGACTGATTGTTGTCCTATGGACAGAGTCTCCCACCTCAGCTGTAGATCTCTGCAGTTCATCCAGAGTGATCATGGGCCTCTTGGCTGCATCTCTGATCAGTCTTCTCCTTGTATGAGCTGAAAGTTTAGAGGGACGGCCAGGTCTTGGTAGATTTGCAGTGGTCTGATACTCCTTCCATTTCAATATTATCGCATGCACAGTGCTCCTCGGGATGTTTAAAGCTTGGGAAATCTTTTTGTATCCAAATCCGGCTTTAAACTTCTTCACAACAGTATCTCGGACCTGCCTGGTGTGTTCCTTGTTCTTCATGATGCTCTCTGCGCTTTTAACGGACCTCTGAGACTATCACAGTGCAGGCGCATTTATACGGAGACTTGATTACACACAGGTGGATTGTATTTATCAATTTATCAATTTGTCATTTAGGTCAACATTGGATCATTCAGAGATCCTCACTGAACTTCTGGAGAGAGTTTGCTGCACTGAAAGTAAAGGGGCTGAATAATTTTGCACGCCCAATTTTTCAGTTTTTGATTTGTTAAAAAAGTTTGAAATATCCAATAAATGTCGTTCCACTTCATGATTGTGTCCCACTTGTTGTTGATTCTTCACAAAATAATACAGTTTTATATCTTTATGTTTGAAGCCTGAAATGTGGCAAAAGGTCGCAAAGTTCAAGGGGGCCGAATACTTTCGCAAGGCACTGTATATGTCTATGGTTGCATAGATTGGTTCTCAATTAGAGGCAGCTGTCTGTCGTTGTCTCTGAATGGGAACCATATTTAGGCAGCCATGTTCTTTGGGTATTTTGTGGGTGATTGTCTTCTGTCTTTGTGTCATTGCACCAGATAGGACTGTTTCGGTTTTCACATTTGTTGTTTGGTATTTTGTAGTGTTCTCGTTAATCGTCTATATTAAAGATGTTGAACACTAACCACGCTGCATTTTGGTCCTCCTCTCCTTCAGCGGAAGAAAAACGTTACAGAATCACCCACCAAAACAGGACCAAGCAGCGTGGTGACAGGCAGCAGCAGGAGGAGCAGCGCAATCAGGACTATTGGACTTGGGAAGAGATACTGGATGGAGATGGACCCTGGATGCAGCCGGGGGAATATCGCTGCCCCAAGGCAGAGCTGGAGGCAGCCAAAGCAGAGAGGCGGCGGTTTGAAGAGGCAGCACGGAAGCAGGGCTGGAAGCCTGAGAGTCAGCCCCAAATATTTATTGGGGGGAGGCACACAGGGAGTATGGCGAAGCCAGGTAGGAGACCTGCGCCAACTTCCTGTGCTTACCGGAGAGCAAGAGGGACCGGGCAGGCACCGTGTTATGCTGTGGAGCGTACGGTGTCTCCAATGCAGGTGCATAGCCCGGTGCGGTACATTCCAGCTCCTCATATCGGCCGGGCTAAAGTGGGCATCGAGCCAGGTAAGGTTGGGCAGGCTCGGTGCTCAAGAGCTCCAGTGCACATGCACGGTCCGGTCTATCCAGTGCCACCTACACGCACCAGCCCTCCGGTGGCAGCCCCCCGGAACAGGCTTCCTGTGCGTGTCCAGAGCCCAATACTCCCTCTTCCTCCTCCCCGCACTCCTGCCGGCACCACGCACCAGGCCTACAGTGCGCCTCGCCTGTCCAGAGCTGCTAGAGTCTCCCGCCTGTCCAGAGCTGGAGAGGGTGATTGTCTCCTGTGTCAGTGTTTGTGCCACATGGGACTGTTGTCGGTTTTTCACGTTTCTTGTTTTGTAGTTGTGTTCATGTTGAGTTTTCCTATTCAAACCATGGACACTTACCACGCTGCATTTTGGTCCGATCCTTGTTTCACCTCTTCAGAGGAAGAGGAGGAAATCTGCCGTGACACGACCATAAAACTTTGAAGTTTCTCCCATTTGTCCCCATTATGTCCTGTGTATTTATACCTGCATTTTTTGTTGTCTGTTGCCAGTTTTGTTATGCAGGTGAGTGAGGACCCAAAAGCGGTTTAACAGAAACAGAGTCTTTTAATGTCCAAACACAGGGAAGACATAAATCCTCTTCAGATGTATCGGTTGACAAAATAGACAACCCGCAGAGAGGGCGACAAATAAATCATAAAGTCCTCTGATCTTTACAGGAGAGTCCCCTTCTAGCAGCAGAGGAGAATAGCAGGGTTAGCGGCAACAGACTGCTGGTCTCTCCGGGTAGGCGCGGGTTGTAGAGGACAGAGGTACCTGATCACACGTAGCATCTGATGAAGAGGCAGATTACGACAGGACGGGACAAGGGTGAAGCAAACGAGAATCTGACAAAGACAGAAGCAGAAACAGAGAGAGAAATAGAGACCTAATCAGAGGGAAAAAAGGGAACAGGTGGGAGAGAGTAAACGAGGTAGTTAGAGGAGATGAGGAACAGCTGGGGGAAGGAAAGGGAGAGAAGGTAACCTAATACGACCAGCAGGGGGAAACGAAGTGAAGAGAAAGAACAGGAACAAGACATAACATGACAATACATGACAAGTTTGTCTTCTCCTGTCAAGGCCTACAACCGTGTTCCCGTGTTTCCTGTGCTCTAGTTTTGTTTTTCCTAGTCTTCCCAGTTTTGACCATTCTGCCTGCCCTGACCCTGAGCCTGCCTGACGTTCTGTACCTTTCTGACACTGCCCTGGATTACTGACTTCTGCCTGCTCTTGACCTGTTTGCCTGCCCCCTGTTTTGTAAATAAACATCTGTTATTCTAACTGTCTGCATCTAGGTCATATCCTGAGTCCGGATAGTACGAACTGGCCATGACTGACCCAGAAGACTCAGACCAGCTCCGCGATGCTGTCTCCTCCCACAGAGCCACCATTGGAAGATACAAGGAATTACTTCACAGCCTTACGGATGGATTCCAGACCTTGGTGGAATGCCACGACTGTGCTTTCCATAAATTGCTGGAGCAAGTCTGCGGATTGTCTGTTAGACAGCCAGCCACTACCGTAACCCTCCAGCCTCTCAGTAACCCCCGCTGTCAGCAGCGCGTCCCCCCAGCCCCCCGGCTTCCCAAGAACCCTGCTTACCTCGTCCGGGACGCTTCACTGTAGTTTCAGGGACCTGTCAGTCCTTTCCCTCCCAGTGCCTCCTCATCTTTGAGCTCCAGCCCTTTTATTTCCCAATGGCATTGGAGGAGTGGAGGCACTGGTTTGAGGGGGTGGAACACCCATTCATAGTATGGACAGATCACAAGAACCTGGAATATCTCCGCACCGCCAAGCGCCTTAACTCCAGGCAAGTTCGATAGGCCCTGCTATTCACTCGATTCAACTTCACCATCGCCTACCGCCCAGGGTCCAATAATGTGAAGCTGAATGCGCTTTCATGCCTCTATAGCCCCGCTGCTACACCATCAGATCCCGAGACCATCCTCTCTACCTCTTGTCTCGAGGCTGCCCTCATCTGGGCTATAGAGAGGGGGGGGTGGCTGGCCTCCTTCAACCTCTTCCCATTCCTCACCGCCCCTGGTCCCATATTTCCCTGGACTTTGTCACAGGTCTCCCTCCATCAGATGGTAACACCACTATCCTCACAGTGGGGGGTAGGTTTTCAAACTGCCCATTTCATTCCCCTTCCCAAGTTACCCTCAGCCAAGGCCCAGCTCATGGTGCAGCACGTCTTCCAGATACATAGTCTTCTGGAGGACATGGTCTCCGACCGCGGTCCACAGTTCTCGTCCCGGTTCTGGAAGGCGTTCTGCACCCTTATTGGGGCATCTGCCAGCCTGTCCTCCGGGTTTCAACCCTATTCTAATGGCCAGTTGGAGCGAGCCAATCAGGACCTGGAGACGAGTCTTCGTTGCCTCCTCTCCGCCAACCCCACTATCTGGAGCCAGCAACTCGTGTGGGTGGAATACGCCTGCAACACCCTTCCATGCTCGGCCACTGGTCTCTTGCCGTTCGAGGGGTTATCAGCCTCTGTTCTTCCCTGAGCAGGGGGGAGAGGTCAGCATACCCTCGGCCCAGATGTTCGTCCGCCGCTTTCGCCATACCTGGAAGAGAGCCCGGTCCTCCCTCCTCAAGACCACCTGCAAGTATCAGCGACAGGCAGACCACCACCGGACCCCTGATCCCCGCTATCATCTCGGGCAGAACGTATGGCTGTCCACTCGGGATCTGCCCCTCCAGGTGGAGTCCCGCAAACTTTCCCCCAGTTTTATCGGCACTTTATCTCTAAGGTCCTTAGCTCCTCTGCTGTTCACCTTCTGTTGCCCCGCACTCTCTGTATACATCCCACTTTCCATGTATCTACAATTAAACCAGTCTCACAGCCCTTTGTGTCCTGTTTCCTAGTCTTCCCAGTTTTAACTGCCCTGGATTACTGACCTCTGCCTGCCCTGACCCTAAGCCTGCCTGCCGTTCTGTACTTCACTGACTCTGCCCTGGATTACTGACCTCTGCCTGCCCTTGACCTGTCGTTAGCCTGCCCCCTGTTTTCTAAAAAAACATCTGTGATTCGAACTGTCTGCATCTGGGTCTTACCCTGAGTCTTGATACAGATGACCAGTCAAGCCATGAACTTTCTAATGACTGTTCTTCTCATGATGTTGTGATGTTGTTTTTCTAAATCTCTTGTCTTTTGTGCTTTGAAATGCTTAGAGATTCTTTGAAAAGCACTATATAAGTTGAATAAATTATTATTCTAAATAAATGGCTCTGCAACAACATTGTAACATCATATCAGTACTACAACAACCTTATAACATTATGACATCATCTCAGTGCAAAAAAAACCTTGTTACAACCTTGTGTTGTGACTTTGTGGTTGCCTTGGCAGAGAGCTGCTGCACAAGATGGCGTAGCAGTCGAACGTCTTGTCGTGTCGTGTCCCTTGTATATATTGTTTTTTATATTTTTATATTTTTTTTACATATTTTTCTTCGCATATCTTTTAAAACATTTTGTTAAACCTCAACTTCTAAATACTCTCCTGCAACCCGCCTCACCCAATGTAGCTATTTTCTTCTAAAGTACTTATATCTACTTTGGATCCGGAACCCCTCAACTGAAGCTAGCCAGCTAACTACTAGCTAGCTACCAGCTATCAGTCAGCAAACCATTGCTAGCGTCTTCAGCTAACCGGTCATCAGCTAACCTTTAGCTCGGAAAGCTCTCGCCAGTTCGAACAACGCGACTCTAACCAGAGCATAACGGACCTATTATTTTTTATCCCCGGATTCCCACCGGATTCCCACCGCAAACTGAACATTTTCAGGTGAATTCTTCACAACTAGCTATCTAGCGAACCGCAACCCGGATGATTACTCCTGGCTAGCGTTTCCACCCACTTAGCTTGAAGCTAGCCCGGCCAGAGCTCCTGTGCTACCACCGAAGCATACTCCTGGGCTACAATATCCGGACCCACGACCGGTCTATCGATGTCACCGCATGAAGAGGAATAAACAGACTCACCCCATCGCGACGTCCCCCAAAGGCTAACTTTCTAGCCCTTGCTATCTCCTTGCTTGCTAATTCGGCCTGGTAACTGCTAGCTTGTTTAGCCCCGGTCCGCTAACTGCTACCTTGTTTAGCCCTGGCCTACTAACTGTTAGCTTGTTAGCACAGGCCTGCTAACCGTCTGAATCGCCGCGTCCCAAACACTCACTGGACCCATATTTACTTTCTCTTTTTGATTTTAAATTTGTTTATACCTTCCGGTAACCTGCCTCACCCAATGTGATACGGAACAGGGCTCCGGGCAGCCGAGCGGAAATGGAGGAAAACTCGCCTCCCTGCGGACCTGGCATCCTTTCACTCCCTCCTCTCTACATTTTCCTCTTCTCTCTCTGCTGATAAAGCCACTTTCTACCACTCTAAATTCCAAGCATCTGCCTCTAACCCTAGGAAGCTCTTTGCCACCTTCTCCTCCCTCCTGAATCCTCCTCCCCCCCCCCCTCCTCCCTCTCTGCAGATGACTTCGTCAACCATTTTGAAAAGAAGGTCGACGACATCCGATCCTCGTTTGCTAAGTCAAACGACACCGCTGGTTCTGCTCACACTGCCCTACCCTGTGCTCTGACCTCTTTCTCCCCTCTCTCTCCAGATGAAATCTCGCGTCTTGTGACGGCCGGCCGCCCAACAACCTGCCCGCTTGACCCTATCCCCTCCTCTCTTCTCCAGACCATTTCCGGAGACCTTCTCCCTTACCTCACCTCGCTCATCAACTCATCCCTGACCGCTGGCTACGTCCCTTCCGTCTTCAAGAGAGCGAGAGTTGCACCCCTTCTGAAAAAACCTACACTCGATCCCTCCGATGTCAACAACTACAGACCAGTATCCCTTCTTTCTTTTCTCTCCAAAACTCTTGAACGTGCCGTCCTTGGCCAGCTCTCCCGTTATCTCTCTCAGAATGACCTTCTTGATCCATATCAGTCAGGTTTCAAGACTAGTCATTCAACTAAGACTGCTCTTCTCTGTATCACGGAGGCGCTCCGCACTGCTAAAGCTAACTCTCTCTCCTCTGCTCTCATCCTTCTAGACCTATCGGCTGCCTTCGATACTGTGAACCATCAGATCCTCCTCTCCACCCTCTCCGAGTTGGGCATCTCCGGCGCGGCCCACGCTTGGATTGCGTCCTACCTGACAGGTCGCTCCTACCAGGTGGCGTGGCGAGAATCCGTCTCCACACCACGTGCTCTCACCACTGGTGTCCCCAGGGCTCTGTTCTAGGCCCTCTCCTATTCTCGCTATACACCAAGTAACTTGGCTCTGTCATAACCTCACATGGTCTCTCCTATCATTGCTATGCAGACGACACACAATTAATCTTCTCCTTTCCCCCTTCTGATGACCAGGTGGCGAATCGCATCTCTGCATGTCTGGCAGACATATCAGTGTGGATGACGGATCACCACCTCAAGCTGAACCTCGGCAAGACGGAGCTGCTCTTCCTCCCGGGGAAGGACCGTTCCATGATCTCGCCATCACGGTTGACAACTCCATTGTGTCCTCCTCCCAGAGCGCTAAGAACCTTGGCGTGATCCTGGACAACACCCTGTCGTTCTCAACTAACATCAAGGCGGTGGCCCGTTCCTGTAGGTTCATGCTCTACAACATCCGCAGAGTACGACCCTGCCTCACACAGGAAGCGGCGCAGGTCCTAATCCAGGCACGTGTCATCTCCCGTCTGGATTACTGCAACTCGCTGTTGGCTGGGCTCCCTGCCTGTGCCATTAAACCCCTACAACTCATCCAGAACGCCGCAGCCCGTCTGGTGTTCAACCTTCCCAAGTTCTCTCACGCCACCCCGCTCCTCCGCTCTCTCCACTGGCTTCCAGTTGAAGCTCGCATCCGCTACAAGACCATGGTGCTTGCCTACGGAGCTGTGAGGGGAACGGCACCTCAGTACCTCCAGGCTCTGATCAGGCCCTACACCCAAACAAGGGCACTGCGTTCATCCACCTCTGGCCTGCTCGCCTCCCTACCACTGAGGAAGTACAGTTCCCGCTCAGCCCAGTCAAAACTGTTCGCTGCTCTGGCCCCCCAATGGTGGAACAAACTCCCTCACGACGCCAGGACAGCGGAGTCAATCACCACCTTCCGGAGACACCTGAAACCCCACCTCTTTAAGGAATACCTAGGATAGGATAAAGTAATCCCTCTCACCCCCTTAAAAGATTTAGATGCACTACTGTTCCACTGGATGTCATAAGGTGAATGCACCAATTTGTAAGTTGCTCTTGATAAGAGCGTCTGCTAAATGACTTAAATGTAATGTAAATGGAATCGCCATTATTTTTAATTTTTAGAACACACTCAAGAACCTCCAGAAGCTAACCAGCTAACTAGCTACAAGCTATTTAGTCATTGTTAGCCACTGCTAACTGTTTTTTAACCTGGATAACACTCGCCAGTCCAGCTTCCCTGCCCCATCCACCGCTGCCCCCCTGGACACTGATCACTTGGCTACATAGCTGATGCATGCTAGACTGTCCATTAATCACGGTACTCCATTCTGCTTGTTTATGTTTTATCTGTCGGCCCCAGCCGCACTCAGGCTCTGTGTGTAGTTAATCCGACCCTCCCTGCCTAGCCTACGCCATTTTACCTGCTGTTGTTGTGCTAGCTGATTAGCTGTTGTTGTCTCACCTACTGTTTTAGCTACTGTTTTAGCTAGCTCTCCCAATTCAACACCTGTGATTACTGTATGTCTCTCTCAAATGTCAATATCCTTGTATACTGTTGTTCAGGTTAGTTATCATTGTTTTAGTTTACAATGGAGCCCCTAGTTCCACTCTTCATACCCCTGATACCTCCTTTGTCCCACCTCCCACACATGCGGTGACCTCACCCATTACAACCAGCATGTCCAGAGATACAACCTCTCTCATCATCACCCAGTGCCTGGGCTTACCTCCGCTGTACCCGCACTCCACCATACCCCTGTCTGCGCATTATGCCCTGAATATATTCTACTATGCCCAGAAATCTGCTCCTTTCATTCTCTGTCCCCAACGCTCTAGGCGACCAGTTTTGATAGCCTTTAGCCGCACCCTCATACTACTCCTCCTCTGTTCCGCGGGTGATGTGGAGGTAAACCCAGGCCCTGCATGTCCCCAGGCACCCTCATTTGTTGACTTCTGTGATCGGAAAAGCCTTGGTTTCATGCATGTCAACATCAGAAGCCTCCTCCCTAAATTTGTTTTACTCACTGCTTTAGCACACTCTGCTAACCCTGATGTCCTTGTCGTGTCTGAATCCTGGCTCAGGAAGGCCACCAAAAATTTGGAGATTTCCATACCCAACTATAACATCTTCCGTCAAGATAGAACTTCCAAAGGGGGAGGAGTTGCAGTCTACTGCAGAGATAGCCTGCAAAGTAATGTCATACTTTCCAGGTCCATACCCAAACAGTTCGAACTACTAATCTTGAAAATTACTCTCTCCAGAAATAAGTCTCTCACTGTTGCCGCCTGCTACCGACCCCCCCTCAGCACCCAGCTGTGCCCTGGACACCATTTGTGAATTGATTGCCCCCCCATCTAGCTTCAGAGTTTGTTCTGTTAGGTGACCTAAACTGGGATATGCTTAACACCCCGGCAGTCCTACAATCTAAGCTAGATGCCCTCAATCTCACACAAATCATCAAGGAACCCACCAGGTACAACCCTAAATCTGTAAACAAGGGCACCCTCATAGACGTCATCCTGACCAACTGGCCCTCCAAATACACCTCCGCTGTCTTCAACCAGGATCTCAGCGATCACTGCCTCATTGCCTGTATCCGCTACGGAGCCGCAGTCAAACGACCACCCCTCATCACTGTCAAACGCTCCCTAAAACACTTCTGTGAGCAGGCCTTTCTAATCGACCTGGCCCGGGTATCCTGGAAGGACATTGACCTCATCCCGTCAGTTGAGGATGCCTGGTCATTCTTTAAAAGTAACTTCCTCACCATTTTAGATAAGCATGCTCCGTTCAAAAAATGCAGAACTAAGAACAGATATAGCCCTTGGTTCACTCCAGACCTGACTGTCCTCGACCAGCACAAAAACATCCTGTGGCGGACTGCAATAGCATCGAACAGTCCCCGCGATATGCAACTGTTCAGGGAAGTCAGGAACCAATACACGCAGTCAGTCAGGAAAGCTAAGGCCAGCTTCTTCAGGCAGAAGTTTGCATCCTGTAGCTCCAACTCCAAAAAGTTCTGGGACACTGTGAAGTCCATGGAGAACAAGAGCACCTCCTCCCAGCTGCCCACTGCACTGAGGCTAGGTAACACGGTCACCACCGATAAATCCATGATTATCGAAAACTTCAACAAGCATTTCTCAACGGCTGGCCATGCCTTCCGCCTGGCTACTCCAACCTCGGCCAACAGCTCCACCCCCCCCGCAGCTACTCACCCAAGCCTCTCCAGGTTCTCCTTTACCCAAATCCAGATAGCAGATGTTCTGAAAGAGCTGCAAAACCTGGACCCGTACAGGTCAGCTGGGCTTGACAATCTGGACCCTCTATTTCTGAAACTATCCGCCCCCTATTACCAGCCTGTTCAACCTCTCTTTCATATCGTCTGAGATCCCCAAGGACTGGAAAGCTGCCACAGTCATCCCCCTCTTCAAAGGGGGAGACACCCTGAACCCAAACTGTTACAGACCTACATCCATCCTGCCCTGCCTATCTAAGGTCTTCGAAAGCCAAGTCAACAAACAGGTCACTGACCATCTCGAATCCCACCGTACCTTCTCCGCTGTGCAATCTGGTTTCCCGAGCCGGTCACGGGTGCACCTCAGCCACGCTCAAGGTACTAAACGATATCATAACCGCCATCGATAAAAGACAGTACTGTGCAGCCGTCTTCATCGACCTTGCCAAGGCTTTCGACTCGGTCAATCACCATATTCTTATCGGCAGACTCAGTAGTCTCGGTTTTTCGGATGACTGCCTTGCCTGGTTCACCAATTACTTTGCAGACAGAGTTCAGTGTGTCAAATCGGAGGTCATGCTGTCCGGTCCTCTGGAAGTCTCTATGGGGGTGCCACAGGGTTCAATCCTCGGGCCGACTCTTTTTTCTGTATATATCAATGATGTTGCTCTTGCTGCGGGCGATTCCCTGATCCACCTCTACGCAGACGACACCATTCTATATACTTCCGGCCCGTCCTTGGACACTGTGCTATCTAACCTCCAAACGAGCTTCAATGCCATACAACACTCCTTCCGTGGCCTCCAACTGCTCTTAAACGCTAGTAAAACCAAATGCATGCTTTTCAACCGTTCGCTGCCTGCACCCGCACGCCTGACCAGCATCACCACCCTGGATGGTTCCAACCTTGAATATGTGGACATCTATAAGTACCTAGGTGTCTGGCTAGACTGTAAACTCTCCTTCCAGACTCATATCAAACATCTCCAATCGAAAATCAAATCAAGAGTCGGCTTTCTATTCCGCAACAAAGCCTCCTTCACTCACGCCGCCAAACTTACCCTAGTAAAACTGACTATCCTACCGATCCTCGACTTCGGCGATGTCATCTACAAAATTGCTTCCAACACTCTACTCAGCAAACTGGATGCAGTTTATCACAGTGCCATCCGTTTTGTCACTAAAGCACCTTATACCACCCACCACTGCGACTTGTACGCTCTAGTCGGCTGGCCCTCGCTACATATTCGTCGCCAGACCCACTGGCTCCAGGTCATCTACAAGTCCATGCTAGGTAAAGCTCCGCCTTATCTCAGTTCACTGGTCACGATGGCAACACCCATCCGTAGCACGCGCTCCAGCAGGTGTATCACTGATCATCCCTAAAGCCAACACCTCATTTGGCCGCCTTTCCTTCCAGTTCTCTGCTGCCTGTGACTGGAACGAATTGCAAAAATCGCTGAAGTTGGAGACTTTTATCTCGCTCACCAACTTCAAACATCTGCTATCTGAGCAGCTAACCGATCGCTGCAGCTGTACATAGTCTATCGGCAAATAGCCCACCCATTTTCACCTACCTCATCCCCATACTGTTTTTATTTATTTACTTTTCTGCTCTTTTGCACACCAATATCTCTACCTGTACATGACCTTCTGATCATTTATCACTCCAGTGTTAATCTGCAAAATTGTAATTATTCGCCTACCTCATGCCTTTTACACACAATGTATATAGACTCCCCTTTTTTTCTTCCTTTTGTGTTATTGACTTGTTAATTGTTTACTCCAAGTGTAACTCTGTGTTGTCTGCTCACACTGCTATGCTTTATCTTGGCCAGGTCGCAGTTGCAAATGAGAACTTGTTCTCAACTAGCCTACCTGGTTAAATAAAGGTGAAATAAAAAAAAAAAAATAAAAATTTTGTAAATATTTTTTATAATGAATCAATTATGGTATTTCTTCCATACAAACGTGTTGTTTTAAGAATGAACAATTAATATAGCTAATTAATATCATCAGAATCCAGCACGGAGTAGCAAGATTGGGTGCTTGTCCAGGATAGCGCTACCATCTGGTGAAATGCTGATCCTAAAACTGGGTGATACAGATGTCAGAGCTGCCATGAAGACTGCAAGAGTTATCCAGAGAGCTGAGGCTACAGGGACGACTTTGAGAGTCACCAGAGAGCAGATTAAGACATCCAGTATCCAGTAATGATGGTAAAGTGTCACAAGATTATTTGGAATCTTCAGAAACAGTTATTTTTATTTATTTAACCTTTATTTAACTAGGCAAGTCAGTTAAGCACAAATTCTTATTTTCAATGACAGCAGAGGAACAGTGGGTTAACTGACTTGTTCAGGGGCAGAACAGATTTTTTCATTGTCAGCTCAGGGATTTGATCTTGCAACCTTCCAGTTACTAGTCCTACCCTCTAACCACTAGGCTACCTGCCGCCCATCAATGAATGGAAGCCAGCTGCACACACTATCAATGGCACTAGACAACGAGAGCGAAAGAGACATTCCAGAGGCATCGGAGTCTAACGAACCAGAACTTTTTGACTACATCATGGGTGAGGAGATACTGAAGCTGGAGGACAAGGGATTGTCCTATCTACTTCACCTGCATGATCAACTTGAACTATTATCAGTCACAGACAATGACTGACTGATACTATTATCAGTCACTGCCCGAGACCAACAACACATCAACAACCAAAGACACACTGAGCAATGGGTCAGCACATGTAGCACCCCTGGTTGCAGAGCAGGTATCTGGGTTGATGAGGGTTACTGATGTAGCAGCACTGTTTGCCAGTAGAGAACTCTTTGCCAAGGGTTGAGATCCAAACCATTGAGACTTTGTTAACTGAAGGCCAGCTCCACATGACTGCAGCAAGCTGAACTACTGTCCCCATTGATGGATGAATTGAAGTGTCCCTGGAGCTTCTTAGTAGTAAACATGGGAAATGGCCATACGTGTGCCTGTGCTAGTTAGTCAGAGCTGTGTAGACTGTCCAGTACTAGACTTTAATGTCATAGAGGAACTCATCAGAGAAAACAGTGAACAGACTGATGGTGTCAATCTCAGTGCACTGCTGAGTGAGTTGATGAATGTAAAAGAAAAAGCGGTTGAAACCATGGTCTCTGCAATTAAAGTGATGGCCAATGAAGAAATGTCTCAGAGCTGTGTGGTAAAAGTGTGAAAGAAAGGACTTACCATTCCTACAGGTCAAATAGCTGAGTTAAAATTTAGAATCAGGGCCTGGCCGGAGGGAGGAACAATTGTGTTCGAGCCAGCCATGGACAGCCATTGCCCAGAAGGTTTTCAGCTGTTTCTATGCCTCGTGGATGTGTCCTGTGGAGCCTCGATGGTGGTAAAGATTCAAATTCAGAATTCCAGACAACATGACATGTATCTCTCTCAGAGAACTGTGTTGGGTTGGGTAGAGTTGATGGACGACATCAGACCTGTCATCACAGCACCTGACTGTCAGAAGAAGCATGTGAGTCAGTCTAGTAATGCTTTTCAATGCTCCACTCAGCTTCACCATGAGAAGAGAGTGTCACACACCAGTTGGATCCAGAGACAAATGGCACCCGCCTGTTGACTTAGAACATCTACAGGAAGAGGAACAAAAAATAGTTAGAAGAATGCTATATGAAGGATCTGATGTGTTCGCACAGGAAGATGGAGATATGGGCTGCATTCCGAACCTTAAAACTCAACTTGAAGGATCACACGCCTGTCCAGAAAAGTTACAACTCCATTCCGAAACCTCTATACAAAGAAATGAAAGAATATGTCCACAACCTACTGGAGAGAGGCTGGATCAACAAATCTTCATATTCATCCAAAGTGGTCTGCGTGTGCAAGAAGGTCAGCAGCCTGTGGTTATGTGTCAACTTCAGGGAGATGAATCGCAAGACCATCCCTGACCATCATCCGTTGCCAAGGTTTACAAGACCTGTTTGATAACCTAGGGGGACACACATGGTTCTTGATACTCGACCAAGGCAGTGCTTACCACCAAGGCTTTGTCGATGAATGCTTAAGACTAGCCATCGCGTTCAGCACCCCCTGGGGTCTATATGAGTTGGTTCGCATCCCCTTTGGTTTGACCCTTTGGTTTGACCCGCTTTCCAGAGGTGTATGGAAGGAGTTCCAGAAAGCATGAGAGACGACAGCTGATCTTCATATCTGGATGATGTTCTCTGCTATCCCAAGACGTTCAGTGAACATGTGGAAGGCCTAAGAAGAGTGCTTAGTCGGATGTGCACAGTATCAAACTGGGCCCGAAAAGTGTGAAGTCTTCAGACGCCGAGTGAGGTACATAGGTCAGATCGTATCCAGCAAGGAAGTACAAATCGACCCAAAAGACTTGGAGGCTGTGTTGCGGCTAAAGGAGACGGACCCACAGACAGCTGGAGAGGTCAGAACACTTCTGGGATTCTTCGGCTACTACATGTCGTTCATCCAAGATTTCTCCAGGATGGCCAAACCCATATTTGAGTTGCTACAAAGTCCATCAGAAGAAAAGCCCAAATCAACCAGAGGAAAAACCCAGGCCAAAAAGGTTAGCAATGGACAATGGCATCCCAAGACACCAGTTCAGTGGACGGCTGTACACAGAGCCATCATAGCCAAGTTGGTTGACATGCTAACCAATCCACCCATACCCAGACTGTGACTTACCATTTTTTTTTACCATTTTTGCTCCACACTTACGCTTCCAATGAGGGTCTAGGGGCTGTCCTTTACCAACATCAGAATGGGAGACTATGTGTAATCTGTATGGGTCCAGATCGTTAACTCCAGCAGAGAAAAACTACCACCTCCATTCTGGCAAACTTGAGTTTTTAGCAGTTAAATGGGCGATTCTGTGACAAATTTAGAGACCATCTATACTATGCACCCACCTTATACCGTAAACACAGACAACAACCCTTTGACCTATGTTCTGAGCACAGCTACACTCAATGCAGTAGGTCACCGCTGGGTTGGGGAGTTGGCTGACTTTCACTTCAACTTGAAATACAGGCCTGGGAAAATGAATGCAGACACTGACATACTGTCTCGTTGTCCTGTCGTTCTCCACAACCACGTGGGTGAATAAACAGAATCTATTTCACCAGAAGTAATCTCAGCGGAATGGCAAGGAAGCAGAGCAGTGAAAAATGAGGATTTTCCATGGGTGGCTGTGCTGCAAGTCAACTCTAGAGAGGGTGGTGTGTCACCTGAAGGCGTGCCTGCCATCACACCAGAGGATATTAAGGCTGCATAGCACGAGAATGCTGCATCATCTTACTGAAAAACAAGATGGAATCCAAATGAGAAAGAGAAAAAGCTCACGGGAACAGAAATAAAGAGACTAGTGAGTGGAACAAGATGGTCATGGAAAATGGAATCCTGTACAGAAAGGCAGTAAAACGAAAACAACTTGTACTAACCAGCAAGCTGAAGTCAGTGGTGCTGAAGTACTTACATGACGACGGAGCAGACAAAGTGATCCATCTAGTCAGGGAAACATTTCACTGGCAGCATGAAATAGAAGACTATGTGATCAAACAGTGTGCATGTATCAAGCAGAAACGTCCCTGTCACGTATACTCCCTCTCAGGCCTCTAGGTCATCAGGCTACTGATTATCCCGCACACCTGTCACCATCGTCAAGCGTACCAGCGCCTCAGGACACTCACCTGGACTCCATCACCTCCTTGATTATCTTCCCTATGTCTATCACTCCACTTGGTTCTTTCCTCAGGTGTTATTGACTCTGTTTCATGTTGGTGCATTGTTTGTGTTTCATGTTAATTGTTTTGTTTATTTATTAAAACACTCACTCCTGTTCTTGCTTCCTTACTCTCAGCGCACATCGTTGCAGTCCCTGTGTTCCAAAGAAAGCACGTATGTGTTCTATCACCATCAGTGCACCATTTGAGCTTCTCTCTGTCGACTACATGCACCTTGAGCCAAGCAAAGGAGGCTATGAATATATTATTTTTACTGGTAGATAATTTCACACGCCTTGCACAGGACTAACCAATGACGAACAAGTCAGGAAAAACTGCAGCTGAGAAGATATTCCAAGACTTCGTTCCTCTGTTTGGCTAATAAGTTTCACCACGACCAAGGCCTCGCAAACAACCGGTTCCAGAGACTCCAGCAGCTTGCAGGGATCTCACACACTCAGGGATCTCACACTCTCAGGGATCTGCAGGGATCTCACACTCTCAGGGATCTGCAGGGATCTCACACTCTCAGGGATCTGCAGGGATCTCACACTCTCAGGGATCTGCAGGGATCTCACACTCTCAGGGATCTGCAGGGATCTCACACTCTCAGGGATCTGCAGGGATCTCACACTCTCAGGGATCTGCAGGGATCTCACACTCTCAGGGATCTGCAGGGATCTCACACTCTCAGGGATCTGCAGGGATCTCACACTCTCGAAATACCCCATACCATCCACATGGTAACCCTGTGGAACGGATTAATAGAACACTCCTGCAGATGCTCCGTACTCTGCAAAAAGAGAAGAAGACAGAGTGGAAAGACCATACACCAAACATCATCCATGGCTATACCTATACAAGGCACGAGGCAATGGGATACTCACAATTTTTCCTCCTGTATGGCAGGTTCAACCTTGAACCAGAAATAGTGACAAGAACCCAACAAACATCCGTAGAGAAGTGGGCAACAAAGATGCAAGATGCAAACAAAATCGCTTCTGAGAACAGTGAAAGTGATCGAGTCCTTGTGAGGAACCTATCGGAAAGAGGTGGCCCCGGGAAACTCTGTGTTTACTGGGAGAAGACAATACATAGAGTTGTGGAGATAATTAGAGAGGGTCCAGTGTATAACATCCAGTCAGAGTCTGGAGACAACACTCTTTGTGTACCGGAACCTCCTGTTACCTGTAAATGACTTGCCAGTGCATCAAGACACTCTATCCAAACCTGTGAAAACACCAAGACAAAAACAGACAACCATCAGTAACCTGATTTACCAAGAATCTGACAGTTCAGATGAAGAGGAAAGCTACTATACTAACCAGCACAGTCCTCAGGTCCATCAGATCGATGTCAGACAACAACCAAGTCAACCAGAGTGACATACCAGACTGCAAGCTACTGCTCAGGAGTTCAGACCTACAGTGGCACAGAAAATAGAACAGATCCAGCAACAGTCTGAAGGACCTGAACAGCACGGAGTGGAGGATGAAGTGCAGGAGGAACTCCAAGATGTTGTGCTAGTACAGTGGCAAGAGGTCAATGGAAAGGAAGACTTACCTGTGAGAAGGTCCAAGCGCACTGTAAGGCTCAGAGAAATGCTTAGCTATGAGAGTCTGGGACAACTTGTTACCTGCCACGCCCTCTACTGCTCATTCTGTGTCTCATTGACCTGCCGCCACTCCCCTAGTGCTCTCTCCCTCTCCCCCTCTCTCTGTGTGTGTGTGTGATTGTGAGGGCAGAGACAGGTGTGCTGGAGTCAGAGCAGATCCCCACCAGCTGCAACCTGTTCCATAATCAAGACCTCTACAAATACTCAGCCCTGCCACTTCCACGCTGCCAGATCGTAATCTCTGGTCATTCTGCCCGCTCTGACTCTGCTTCCTCGCTCCAGCTCCAGTCCTACGTCACGTCATCCTGCTACTCTGTCCTGGTTACCCCACTGCTCCCTTGGATTCCCCTCCGGACCTGCTTACCTCTGTTCCAACCCCTCTCGCTCCAGCCTCAGCCTCCGCACCTGGTTTCCTGCAACCCGCCCGAGCTTCCCCTGGTCTGCACTCCATCTTCCCCCTGTGTATCAATAAATACCTTGGTTACTTCATCCCAGTCTTTGCGTCTGAGTCTGCTCTTGGGTTCCCCTGTTCCACTCCACGTAACACAACTGCCATACCAGTTATGAAGGCAAGGAGCAAACGCAGTTGTGCTCAATTTTTACATGGTGCCTGGAAACATAATGACTTATCTAGTGTTACAAGGAGGTTACTGGCACGAAGGAACACCACTTGTCTGGACATGCTAGACACTGAATAGAAATTGACTTATAGATGTCAGGAGTCAGGAGTCATCAAAAAGAGGAGGGGAGAGTGTACTTGTCACGAATCCCGCTTCCTGAGTCTGTGTTTGCCTGTGTTTCTGTCCTGGAGTGTGTTTCCGGTGTCCTGGAACGCACCCTGTCTGGTTGCCGGGCGAATTAGCTTGTTGGGAGATCGATGTTCACCCGCACCTGTATCCCATCAGTAATCTGCACACCTGTCCTGATCATCACCTCTCCCCTTCAAAGGCTCTGACCTGACATCCATTCCCTGCCGGATCGTTAGCCATGAACAGTATGTTGTGCCATAGTATCAGCCTCAAGTTGGATAGAATTTGTTTTGTTGTTTTTTACGTATTGCTTGCCTTAAACTTACCTCCGTTTGTTCTGTCTTCAGTTACTCACCCGGATCATTTACCCCATTCCCGCCTGGTCGTCGGAGGATTCCGCTACCCCATTGGATCCACCTATTTACTCCCATCAACTCACCACCGCTGCCCGCTACGCCACCTGGATATATCTACCCATTCACATTCACTTGTAAATAAATACTCACCTTCTTCCTACTCTCCTTGTCCTGGTCTGCTTCTGGGTTCGATTTTGAAAGAACGTGACAGAACGATCCGGCCAAGGATGAACCCAGCGGACCTGGACTCCGTTTGCCATGCCATTACCCAGCAGGGGAAGACATTGGGACAACACAAGACGGCGCTACAGGAGATAGCGGGTTCAATCCAGAACTTATCTGCTAGCTTGACACAAATCCAGGATCAGATCAGTTTGCCGGCGATTCATTCACCACCTGTTTCACCCACCTCACCTGCCGTGTCTGGTGCGGTTTCCTTCCGTGAACCCAAGGTACCGACGCCTGATAAATATGAAGGGGATTTGGGAAGATGCCGTTCTTTTCTTATGCAGTGTGGGTTAGTGTTTGATCTGCAGCCCCATTCTTACGCCACTGACAAGGCTAGGATAGCCTTTGTTATTGAACTGCTGCGTGGAAGAGCTCTGGAATGGGCTTCAGCCATTTGGGAACGACAGGAGACCTGCATGGCTTCATACCAGGAGTTCACGGGAGAGATGAGAAAGCTTTTTGACCATCCAGTCCGAGGTAAGGACGCAGCTAAACGTTTGTTCACTCTTCGCCAAGGAGCTCGCAGTGTGGCAGACTTTATGATCGAGTTCAGGACATTCTCTGTGGAGAGTGGTTGGAATGAGGAGTCACTACAAGCGGCTTTTTACCAGGGGTTGTCGGAGCAACTCAAGGACGAGCTGATATCCTATCCAGAGCCTAGTGACCTAGACAGCTTGGTCACCTTAGCTATACAGGTAGATAATAGAGTCCGAGAGAAAAGGAGGGAGAAGCAGTGGGGTCCATCTAATCAATCTGAGACTCGGTTACCATTCGGGTCAGGAAGTGGACCAGAACGTGTTGATCATTTTCCCTCACACGGGATTAGTGGAGGAGTCCTGCCGCCAGATCCTGAACCTATGCAAGTGGGGCGGCACGGGTTAACTAAGGACGAGCGCCAATGTAGACGTGAGACCAACAGCTGCCTCTACTGTGGTAGCTCGGGACATTACATCTCCGTTTGTCCTCAGCGCCCGTTAAACTCAAATCAAATCAAATCAAATTTTATTTGTCACATACACATGGTTAGCAGATGTTAATGCGAGTGTAGCGAAATGCTTGTGCTTCTAGTTCCGACAATGCAGTAATAACCAACAAGTAATCTAACTAACAATTCCAAAACTACTGTCTTATACACAGTGTAAGGGGATAAAGAATATGTACATAAGGATATATGAATGAGTGATGGTACAGAGCAGCATAGGCAAGATACAGTAGATGGTATCGAGTACAGTATATACATATGAGATGAGTATGTAAACAAAGTGGCATAGTTAAAGTGGCTAGTGATACATGTATTACATAAGGATGCAGTCGATGATATAGGGTACAGTATATACGTATGCATATGAGATGAATAATGTAGGGTAAGTAACATTATATAAGGTAGCATTGTTTAAAGTGGCTAGTGATATATTTACATCATTTCCCATTGTTAAAGTGACTGGAGTTGAGTCAGTGTCAGTGTCAGTGTGTTGGCAGCGGCCACTCAATGTTAGTGGTGGCTGTTTAACAGTCTGATGGCCTTGAGATAGAAGCTGTTTTTCAGTCTCTCGGTCCCAGCTTTGATGCACCTGTACTGACCTCGCCTTCTGGATGATAGCGGGGTGAACAGGCAGTGGCTCGGGTGGTTGATGTCCTTGATGATCTTAATGGCCTTCCTGTAACATCGGGTGGTGTAGGTGTCCTGGAGGGAAGGTAGTTTGCCCCCGGTGATGCGTTGTGCAGACCTCACTACCCTCTGGAGAGCCTTACGGTTGAGGGCGGAGCAGTTGCCGTACCAGGCGGTGATACAGCCCGCCAGGATGCTCTCGATTGTGCATCTGTAGAAGTTTGTGAGTGCTTTTGGTGACAAGCCGAATTTCTTCAGCCTCCTGAGGTTGAAGAGGTGCTGCTGCGCCTTCTTCACGATGCTGTCTGTGTGAGTGGACCAGTTCAGTTTGTCTGTGATGTGTAAGTTTGGGAGGTTTGTTAGCGAGCCAGTTTCAACCTCTCAAGAGCCCTGTCAGACCTCGTTTTCCCACTACCCTCATAAATAAGAATCAGAGTTAGCGATTAACGCTTTCATCGATTCAGGTGCCGATGACAGCTTCATTGATGCCGACTTAGTGGAACAGCTGGGGCTTTCCAAGGAGCAATTACCGGAAGCCATTGAAGCAACCACTCTGAACGGCAGTAGACTGGCACGGATCACTATGAGGACTGAACCGGTTAAGATGTTGTTGTCGGGGAATCATTCAGAGGTTATTTCTTTTTTCATTTTGCCTTCCCCCCCATGTTCCTCTGGTTCTTGGATACCCCTGGCTAAGAGAACACAATCCTTCGTTCGATTGGGTGACTTGTAAGGTAACTAGTTGGAGCATTGAGTGCCATGCTAACTGCCTCAGGACTGCCTGTTCTCATGCTGTCCCCAGTCGGGTCAGTGAGTCTGCTCCTCCTGATTTGTCCCCGGTTCGTGAAACATATCACGAGTTGGGTGAGGTGTTCAGTAAGCAGAAAGCTCAGTCACTTCCTCCCCACCGACCTTATGATTGTACAATTAAGCTGTTCCCTGGAGCTGCCTTTCCCAAGGGACGGTTATACAGTATTTCTCGACCTGAGCGGGAAGCCCTGGAGACCTACATAAAGGAGTCTCTTGCTGCAGGTCTCATTCGTCCCTCGTCATCACCCCTGGGAGCTGGATTTTTTTTTTTGTGAGTAAGAAGGATGGCTCTCTTCAACCGTGTATTGATTATCTGGGGTTGAATGATATTACGGTCAAGAACAAGTACCCCTTGCCCTTGATGAGCTCCGCTTTCGATTCTTTACAGGGTGCTACTGTGTTTACGAAGCTTGATCTACGCAATGCGTATCATCTGGTTCGGATCAAAGAGGGGGACGAGTGGTTGACTGGATTCAATACACCTATGGGACATTTCGAGTACCAGGTGATGCCGTTTGGACTTTCCAACGCTCCAGCAGTGTTCCAAAGTTTGGTGAATGACGTGCTGAGGGATATGATCGGTCTGTTTGTGTTCGTTTACCTGGATGACATCCTGATTTTCTCCAAGGAGCTTTCCAGCCACATCCAGCATGTTAAGCAGGTCCTGCAGCGGTTATTGGAGAACCGTCTGTTTGTGAAGGCAGAGAAGTGTGATTTTCACGCCCACACTACATCCTTCCTCGGGTACATCATCTCCAGGGGTGAGATCAAGATGGACCAAGAGAAGGTTCGGGCGGTTCGGGATTGGGCCCGGCCCGGTACGAGATTGCAGCTCCAGAGATTCCTGGGATTTGCGAACTTCTATCGGAGGTTTGTCCGTGATTACAGCCGGGTGGCCGCCCCTTTAACTGCTCTGACGTCTTGCACCAGAATTTTCTGTTGGACTCCTGAGGCAGACCGAGCATTTCTGAACTTGAAGAGCCGATTCACCAACGCGCCGATTCTCTCTCAACCTGACACTTCCCGTCACTTTGTTGTTGAGGTGGACGCGTCTGATGTCGGGGTGGGCGCCATCCTGTCCCAGCGTAGCTCCACTGACGGTAAACTCCATCCCTGCGCCTTCTACTCTTGTCGTCTTTCACCAGCTGAGAGAAACTACGATGTGGGTAACCGGGAGCTTCTCGCTGTGAAGCTTGCCTTGGAGGAGTGGCGTCACTGGTTGGAGGGAGCGGAGCAACCGTTTGTGGTCTGGACTGACCACAAGAATCTGGCTTACGTGCAATCGGCTAAACGTCTCAACTCCCGTCAGGCCAGGTGGGCTTTGTTTTTGGACGCTTCAATTTTTCCCTGACGTTCCGACCTGGGTCGAAGAACGGCAAAGCGGACGCCTTGTCCAGGATGTTCTCCAAGACGGATGAGAGTGGGGCCAAGACTGAGACGATTCTTCCCCAGAACCTTGTCGTGGGAGCCGTTACATGGAGGATTGAGGAGGATGTGATGGCGGCCCTTCGGACGCAGCCCGGCCCCGGTAACGGTCCACCCGGTCGGTTGTTCGTGCCTGAGTCGGTCCGTTCTGCTGTTCTTCAGTGGTCCCACGCCAGCAAGATAGCTTGTCACCCTGGCGTTGCTCGGACTATGGCGCTACTGCGCAGACGATTTTGGTGGCCTGCCATGGGAGAAGATACCCGGAGGTTTGTTGCCACATGTCCTGTTTGTGCTCAGAACAAAAGTACCAATCGGCCCAGCTCTGGGCTTCTTCACCCCCTACCTATTCCTCGGCGACCTTGGTCGCATCTGGCCCTGGATTTTGTCACGGGATTGCCCCCTTCTGTTGGGAACACGGTCATTCTGACCATTGTGGACAGATTCAGCAAGTTTGCTCATTTTGTCCCTCTCTCCAAGCTTCCATCTGCCACGGAGATGTCCGAGATCCTGGTTAGGGAGGTTTTCAGGGTCCACGGATTGCCCAGTGACATTGTTTCTGACCGTGGTCCTCAGTTTACCTCTGCTGTCTGGAGATCCTTCTGTTTGGCCATTGGAGCTACAGTCAGTCTCACTTCTGGATTTCACCCACAATCTAATGGTCAGGTGGAGAGAGCCAACCAGAAGATGGAGTCCACGCTGCGTTGTCTTGTCTCCTCTGATCCCACCTCTTGGTCATCTCAATTACCCTGGGTCGAGTATGCCCATAATACCCTTCCTTCATCTGCCACTGGGATGTCCCCTTCCAATGCCTGTACGGATACCAACCTCCCTTGTTTCCTTCTCAGGAGAGGGATCTTTCGGTTCCTTCTGTCCAGGCCCACATTCGTCGTTGCCACCGGACCTGGCATCGGGCCAGGAAGGTCCTCCTTAGAGTTTCTGACCGGTATCAGATCCAGGCGAATCGTCGCCGTATTCCTGCTCCCGCTTATACCATCGGAGATAAGGTTTGGTTGGCTACACGGGATCTTCCTCTACGGACTGAGTCGAGGAAACTGTCACCAAAGTTCATTGGTCCGTTTGTGGTGGAGAGAATCATTAACCCTGTTGTGGTCCGACTCAAATTGCCGGCAACGCTTCGAGTACACCCCACCTTTCATGTCTCCTGCCTCAAGCCGGTTCTCCTCAGTCCTCTGTTGCCCCCTCCTCCTCGTCCTCCTCCTCCTCGGATGATCGGAGGTGGTCCTGCCTACACGGTGCGCCGCATCATGGACTCCAGACAGCGGGGTCGAGGTTTCCAATATCTCGTGGATTGGGAAGGATATGGTCCAGAGGAGAGGAGTTGGATTCCTCGGCGTCAGATCCTTGATGACGACCTGCTTCGTGACTTCTACCGCCTCCACCCTGGCGCTCCAGGTAGTCCGCCCGGTGGCGTTCATCGGAGGGGGGGTACTGTCACGAATCCCGCTTCCTGAGTCTGTGTTTGCCTGTGTTTCTGTCCTGGAGTGTGTTTCCGGTGTCCTGGAACGCACCCTGTCTGGTTGCCGGGCGAATTAGCTTGTTGGGAGATCGATGTTCACCCGCACCTGCATCCCATCAGTAATCTCACACCTGTCCTGATCATCACCTCTCCCCTTCAAAGGCTCTGACCTGACATCCATTCCCTGCCGGATTGTTAGCCATGAACAGTATGTTGTGCCATAGTATCAGCCTCAAGTTGGATAGAATTTGTTTTGTTGTTTTTTACGAATTGCTTGCCTTAAACTTACCTCCGTTTGTTCTATCTTCAGTTACTCACCCGGATCATTTACCCCATTCCTGGTCTGCTTCTGGGTTCGATTTTGAAAGAACGTGACAGAACTGGGTTGAAAACAAACTCACTAAAAACAGACATATTTTTTAAACCAATTTATTTATATATTTGTCTTAATTAATCTAAATGGCATATTCTGCATGCTTTAGCATTAGTATTCCATCAGGCCAATAGATGGCGATGTTGCACTGTGGTAGTAGGAGAAACAGCAAGTTCTGGCCAAGCACATGCATCATTCTTCAGAATAAAGAAAACGGCAGAACTTTGCAGACGTTAAACTTGTGTCCATTTTTTCTACTATTACATGTATGTAATAGAACTTCCAATCATTCTAATATAGAATGAATATGTAATAACATGCTGTAAAACAACTTTGTCAAGGTATTATCACATTAGGAATGGTTTTGTGTCGAACTGAGTGAGAGAAGGACATGATTTACAATGAGTGAGAGTAGCTTGATGCTAGCTGAGGTAAAAACAATTTACAAGTCACAGAGACTATGTTTACTGAGTAGCTCACTTGATTTTTATAAAGAATCCATTTGTTAGGAATTTCTGAGTTTGTTTTACATGTTATTGGTTTTATGTAAAATTGTGCTCATGAGCTGGTAAACTGGCTGTGCACGCTCAGTCTGGACCGTGGACTTTTAGTGCAGACAGTGCGGGTGCATGAGAGAGAGACGATTTTTACAGAGGTGCCACTATTTTACAGCTGAATGTATTGTTGTCAGTTTTCTATATCAGTAGCAGCATGTAGAAATACATTCAGTTATTTTTGACTTCATATATAAGTGTTTCTGTTGTATGAATGTGATATACATTTTGGTTTTCATTTGAAATCATACAGTAAGACAGGGTTATTTGTGGAATATTTTAGAATTCTGCTTGAGGTAAAGTGCATTTATGTTGTGTAATTGAAAGTGTGCACTTGTTTGATGTGAAGGTTTTAAAAGTACAATCAAGAAAATAGACAATTGAACAAGAGGAAAAAGTTCCAGAACTTTGCAGACATAAACTTGTGTCCGTTCTTTTTATTATTACAGGTCACCTCAGTTACAGACTTAGGCCGTTTGTTTGTTTGGCTAGCTAGCTGGCAATTGTTTTGATTCGAATGCCAGCCAGTGTCCGGAGGTTGAGGATGGAGAGAAGCGGAAAGCAAGACGGCACAGTAGATTTGTGCAGTGATGAGGATCTAAGGGAAGACTAAGTTGGAAGGCTACTTTTGAGTTATTATTGAAATGTGGTGTGCTTTCCGGCACCACTTGACTGCCACAGCTTCACTCAAGTGGGTGATTCATTTTGTTAGTACTGAAGGAGTAGCTAACTAGCTACACTTATACAGAGTCCATGAACTGGAGTAGGTGAGTTTAAACTCAATCCAAATCCTACCATGGAGAAGCCACACAGACAGCAGGGATGGTGAGACACCTAGATGACACCGTGCTGCCTGCCGGCCCCCCAGACTTGCTTCAGAGACCATCTTTGTTTGCTTGCCCTCTTTGACCACCTTCCTCCAATGAACATTCAAGCCATGAACTTTCCCGACCCTCTTATGACCTTCCATCTCATGAATTAAATCGTTTTTCTCTAAAGTTCTTGTATTTTTTTGTTGCTTTAAAGCACTTTCAGATTCTTCATGTGTTGAGTAGCTCTTTAAAAGTTGAATCAATTATTATTTTTTATTGTGTGCGTGCGTGTGAGTGAGACTGCAAGAGAGAGATTGAGACGGAGGAGGAGAGAAAGAAAGGGAGAGGAAGTGAGAGACAGAATGAGGTGAAGAGCAGAGCAGCCCGGCTTGGCCAGAGGGCTAAAAGGGGGTCTGTTGTCTGACAAGCGCTGGAATATTAAATATTACCCTGAGTATCCCACACACAGATGTTCTCAATCACGGCTCCAGAGAATGAATGTAAGCAATATGGCAGCCATGTTGAGAGGGAGGATGAGGATGCTGCTGTGATCGAGCGAGGGGTGCTGTGTGATCGAGCGAGTAGATATTAGCATTAGTGGCGGACTTCGGTGATATAGCAGGAATCGGGTTTATTTCTGAGAGACTGATGACCACTCCATGAGCAATGCAGTAGGTTCAAAGGTAACATAAAGGTCATGACCTCTGAAATGAATGAAGTGGTAAATTGAAGCATATCTAAAATGTTACATACACACACACAATCCATCTTGTTAATCTCATCTCAAACCACTGAGTTGAAGAGAATGGGCTTCTTAGATCCTTCAAGCACATCCGTAAGAGCAGCAGAAGATCTGATCTAATGAGTGGGACGTTGTTTATATAAGAGCCTTCCTTCATCGTGGCCATTAGGCTAAAAGCACTTTACATGTACGACTAGAATCCCCCAAAAGCACTTCTACTTTTCTCTCAGATGTATGCTGGTATTCTTAGTCACTGAAGGTCGACTGGGATTGAGCTGATTATAAACATGTCTTCCTCTGAAACAGTTCCTTAGATGAAGTACATTTGAAAATAATTCAGACCCCTTGACTTTTTCCACATGTTGTTATATTACAGCCATATTCAACAAAACAAAAATCATTAATCTACACAAATTACCCCATAATGACAAAGCAAAAACAGATTTTTAAATTTTTATTTGCAAATGTATAAAAAACAAACTGGAAATATCACATTTACAGAAGTATTCAGACCCTTTATTCAGTACTTTGTTGAAGCACCTTTAACAGCAATTACAGCCTCAAGTCTTCTTTAGTATGACGCTACAAACTTGGCACACCAATGGGGAGTTTCTCCCATTCTTCTCTTCAGATCCTCTCATGCTCTGTCAGGTTGGATAGGAAGCGTCACTGCACAGCTTTCAAGTCTGGGCCACTCAAGGACATTCAGAGACTGGGCCCGAAACCACTTCTGCATTGTCTTGGCTGTGTGGTTCAGTTCGTTGTCCTGTTGGAAGGTGAACCTTCACCCCAGTCTGAGGTCCTGAGCGCTCAAGAGCAGGTTTTCATCAAGGATATTTTTTTACTTTGACTAGTCTCCCAGTCCCTGCTGTTGAAAAACATCCCCACAGCATGATGCTGCCACCACCATGCTTCACTGTAGGGATGGTGCCAGGTGTCTTCCAGACGTGACGCTTGGCATTCAGGCCAAAGAGTTCAATCTTGGTTTCATCAGACCAGATAATCTTCTTTCACATGATCAGAGTCCTTTAGGTGCCTTTTGGTAAACTTCAAGGGGGCTGTCATGTGCCTTTTACTGAGGAGTGGCTTCCGTCTGGCCACTCTACCATAAATGCCTGATTGATGGAGTGCTGCAGAGATGGTTGTCCTTCTGGAAGGTTCTCCCATCTCCACAGAGAATATATGATAATATGTATATTGTAAAAAATCCTGTTAAGGATGTCTTTATCAAATAGTTGTATTTGATAGGGGTTAACCGTTAACCCCTTCTTATAGACTACCTCCCACCAAAACATTAGATATACCAACATATGTGTGATTAAATGGATCTCTACAGAGATTCATGGGGCCTGGGTCCTCCTGTGCACAGCAGCATCTCCCAGACAATAAAGTCACGGTCAAGGAGCACATTCCTGTTGTGATTTATCTGAAGAAGTAAAGCCAAGGGGATTACCTGTAAGTAATAAATAATTGAGGCCCATCGTTTGAAGCCAAAATGAAGGATCTGCGTCTCTTAATTCATTTCAGTTTTTCAGAAATTCTTGAACGGGACCCAAAGAGGGATTAGTATCAAGGTAAGCAACAAATTCTTTATTGAAAAACAATACTCATATTTCATGACAAACACACAAACGAACACATGAACACACACCCACACACGCACACACGCACACACTCAAGCATCGCACAAAAACCAACATAGACACCCTGGTCCAAGATGGTCAGTAGAGATAAATACTCTGAATCTGATCCCAACTCTGTTTCCAACTTTACAGACTGCAGTTTGTCTGTACTGGTCCCACAGAGTTAAGTTCTGGTCCATCTGACATGGGTCTGAGTCAGGAGTAGACCAAATCTGGTTCAGGTCTGTGTCAGTACGGTGAGAACAGAACTGATGTATGTGCCATACGGAGAGGTCCTGGGGCAGGATGTAATAGGGGCTGGTGGAGGAGGGGCTGAGTCTGAAAGAGGGCGGAGCCAGATGTAGGGGCAGGGCACAAATGGAACGGGGACAGGGTTGCCATGGCAGCAGCAGCAGCGAGGGAGAGATGGCTCTGTAAGAGGCGCGAGACGAGAGGCTTTGCCAAGTCCTCCTTCCTCAGAGTGATCCCAACCTGGAAACCACACACAGCGTGATCAAAACACTTCTACAATTAAATCACAACCAGTCTACAATTAAAATCACAACATGATCACAACATGATCACAACCAGTCTACATTTAAATCACAACATGATCACAACCTGTCTACATTTAAATCCCAACATGATCACAACCGGTCTACAATTAAATCACAACGTGATCACAACCATACCGCTATCACACCTATTCCACAATCTACAACACTTTGCAAAACAACTCCAATCCAATCATACCAGATGTAAACCACAAACAGTCCACAACAAAACCTCCAGTAAAGTACTGCCAAAAGACAATAATGTGGTACTCACTGTCTGCAGATTCTGGTTGCATTGAGGCGGCAGACCATAGGGGCTAAACTTGGGCTTGGCTGGCTTCCCTGCTGCACGGTCTTTATGCCTTCTACTGCTGATGTGCTGAGGAGAGAGAGAGGGGCGGGTGGAGAGAGTAGTGGGGGCGACACTGATGAGGGAGAAGGAGATGTCTTAGCCACATGGGTCAGTCTAGCTCATAGATTCATCAGGTCACAGGAAATGAACGGAAACACTAAACCTAATTAAAATCCATCTTTTTCCTCTCATCTCTGGAACGCAGATGTATATATAGTCATAAAAGGGCGGATTTCAGTTTAAATACAGTATACAACTAACCTGTTTGAGTTGTGTCTCGGAGTTGACGTGCACATCGCAGATCTCACAGTGGAAAGTTTTGTTCTGTAGCCCAGTCGACACCTCAGTGGGAGTGGCCAGCTTGGCTTTGACCCCTGACCTGGGGAATGACTTTATGGCTCCGTCGCCGCTCCTGGCCTCCAGCATTGTCTTGTGTTTCGTGCCTGACAGGGTGAAAGGTCAGATGGGTCAAAGGTTAGAAGCAGAGACGCCAACTAAGTACAGTATTAAAAAAGTGGGACATCACACTCTAGGAGCTCAGAAGCAAAAATGTAATATGCGTTATTTAAAAAAAAAATTCAGATACAAATATTTAATATCCAACGTTTCGACAGCCAAGCTAGCCAAGCTGGCCCTTGGGAATAGGGAGTGAGTGATCGATTGGTGTGGTATTGACCCGATGAGAGCAATGATTAAGAAGACGGACTTGTTGCAACATGATGATGACACACACCTGTGCACAAACAGGTCAGTAAAGCTTCATTCTCACCACTGTTGTGAGCCTGTAGCTGGGATGCAGAGTTGACCGCCACCTTGCAGAGAGAACAGTATAGTAGTCTCTTAGCCTTCTTTTCCTCCGACTCCACAACCTCCTCCACCTCTCCCTCCATCTCCTTCTCCACCAGGGGACAGAGTGACAGAGAGGGGTCAGAGGGCATTTCCATGGATACAGATGGGCTGCAGGTCGATGGAACCACCCTAGAGGCAGAGGGTGGTGACAACATGGCTCCGGCTGTGACATCTACACAGAAGATTAGAAAAGAGCATCGTGATAAGGGTTTATCCCTCCATTTTCTGTCATCGTAAAATGAAAACAAATTTGAGTGTGGTGAATGGTGAATTAGTGGGGAGAGTGTTTGTGTGTGTGACAGTGGTGGTGAGAGAGAGGGGAGATAAGTTAACTCTGATGCTTTCTTCTCTCCTACATCAACCTCTAACAGAGTCTCTAATGCTGATTACCACTGCAGGGTCTGCGTCCCAAACGAGCCCCTATTCACTATCTAGTGTACTACTTTTGACCAGGGCCCATTTTCGCAAGCATCTCAAGTTTCTCAACTCTTACCATAACTCACGGAGACAGATAAAAGAACACCAGTGTGTATGAGATTCATTAGCTGTAATCTTGGTAATAATCCAAGACTTCCTATGGGTAAATCCACTTGAATTCAATCGCTTTTTGACAGCACCCCTTTTGATTTGAACAAAACCTTCATTACATACAGTATTTGCCCATTGTTGACTTGCTCAGAAAGTTACTTTTTGGAACATTCAAAACATTCAAGAGATAGAAGTCCGGAAAGTTGACCTTTTTTGATCACTGGAAAAGATAAACGGTTGAGATTGATGTCTTTTAAAAGTTGTCAAATAATTCTATAATTTATTGAATGTTTTATTGATTTATAGCAATTATGGCATTTTTTTTTTGCCTTAAGCATCAATTATCTAAAATGTGTCCAAATGTTTTCATATTCGCATATGTTGTAGCTTAGACCCTATTTGACATCATCTGAGGTGTTTGTGTTGTGCCAGCCATCTGTTGAGACAGCATGCTCTTGAATACAGTGTCATATTTTGACTGTTAAATGTACTAAAATGGGAATGAAATAGAAATTTTGACTTTCAAATAGTACCACAAAGATGGTTGGACATCCACACATCAGAGAATGTTGAGTTGAATGGGAAGATCTGTGGTTTTAAATTATACTGTCAATCCTCCATAGGAGACCTACAGATGTAGGATCTTAATTTGATCACTCTTTTATTTCTGAGAATCTTCCTGCCTAGTAGGAAATGCAAACTTGTGGGGTATTTGAGTTTTGAAAGGCTTCTAAAGTTAAAGTTAAAATGTAAATTAAATGTCAATGGTGTACCAGCTGAATTGCAATAGTCCAAAGGGATAGCTCCATTCTATGAATTCTATTTCTATGATTGAAATGACACCCTGTATTCAAGACCATGTTGTGTCTCAACCAATGGCGGGCACAGCACAAAAACCTCACATCGGTTCAAGGCTACAACATATGCGAATATGAGAAGAATCTGAGATTAAAGGTTAAAAAATATATTGTATTCATTAAAAAAATGTTTTCTTTCAAGATGTTTCAAAATAGATGGACAACTCTGTTAATAAGCTTTTAAATTATATTAAACTCAACTGTTTATCTTTTCCAGTGATGAAGACATAGATGTCTCATTGTATGAGCGGGAATACAAAATGGGTCAACTTTGAGCACCTGTTTAGGCATTCAGGTCCAAAAGGTCCCTTTCTGACCACTTCTTCCATGGTCTTAATTCATCTGGATTTACCCCTATGGGAATCTGATTCCATTTCTCAGAGTAGTTCTTCCATGGTCTTAATTCATCTGGATTTACCCCTATGGGAATCTGATTCCATTTCTCAGAGTAGTTCTTCCATGGTCTTAATTCATCTGGATTTACCCCTCTGGGAATCTGATTCCATTTCTCAGAGTAGTTCTTCCATGGTCTTAATTCATCTGGATTCCATTTAGTTCTTCCCTTAATTCATGGGAATCTGATTCCATTTCTCAGAGTAGTTCTTCCATGGTCTTAATTCATCTGGATTTACCCCTCTGGGAATCTGATTCCATTTCTCAGAGTAGTTCTTCCAAGGTCTTAATTCATCTGGATTTTTGGGAACCCCTCTAGGGAATCTGATTCCATTTCTCAGAGTAGTTCTTCCATGGTCTTAATTCATCTGGATTTACCCCTCTGGGAATCTGATTCCATTTCTCAGAGTAGTTCTTCCATGGTCTTAATTCATCTGGATTTTTATCCCCTCTAGGGAATCTGATTCCATTTCTCAGAGTAGTTCTTCCATGGTCTTAATTCATCTGGATTTTGGATTTACCCCTCTGGGAATCTGATTCCATTTCTCAGAGTAGTTCTTCCATGGTCTTAATTCATCTGGATTTACCCCTCTGGGAATCTGATTCCATTTCTCAGAGTAGTTCTTCCATGGTCTTAATTCATCTGGATTTTGGGAATCTGATTCCCTCTGGGAATCTGATTCCATTTCATTTCAGAGTAGTTCTTCCATGGTCTTAATTCATCTGGATTTTAGTAGTTCTTCCATGGTCTTAATTCATCTGGATTTCTGGGAATCTGATTCCATTTCTCAGAGTAGTTCTTCCATGGTCTTAATTCATCTGGATTTACCCCTCTGGGAATCTGATTCCATTTCTCAGAGTAGTTCTTCCATGGTCTTAATTCATCTGGATTTACCCCTCTGGGAATCTGATTCCATTTCTCAGAGTAGTTCTTCCATGGTCTTAATTCATCTGGATTTACCCCTCTGGGAATCTGATTCCATTTCTCAGAGTAGTTCTTCCATGGTCTTAATTCATCTGGATTTTCCCCCTCTGGTCTTAATTCATCTGGATTTCTGAATCTGATTTATCTGATTTACCTCTCAGAGTCCATCTGATTCCATTTCTCAGAGTAGTTCTTCCATGGTCTTAATTCATCTGGATTTACCCCTCTGGGAATCTGATTCCATTTTCAGAGTAGTTCTTTCCATGGTCTTAATTCATCTGGATTTACCCCTCTGGGAATCTGATTCCATTTCTCAGAGTAGTTCTTCCATGGTCTTAATTCATCTGGATTTACCCCTATGGGAATCTGATTCCATTTCTCAGAGTAGTTCTTCCATGGTCTTAATTCATCTGGATTTACCCCTATGGGAATCTGATTCCATTTCTCAGAGTAGTTCTTCCAAGGTCTTAATTCATCTGGATTTACCCCTCTGGGAATCTGATTCCATTTCTCAGAGTAGTTCTTCCAAGGTCTTAATTCATCTGGATTTACCCCTCTGGGAATCTGATTCCATTTCTCAGAGTAGTTCTTCCATGGTCTTAATTCATCTGGATTTAGTTCTTCCCCTCTGGGAATCTGATTCCATTTCTCAGAGTAGTTCTTCCATGGTCTTAATTCATCTGGATTTACCCCTCTGGGAATCTGATTCCATTTCTCAGAGTAGTTCTTCCATGGTCTTAATTCATCTGGATTTACCCCTCTGGGAATCTGATTCCATTTCTCAGAGTAGTTCTTCCATGGTCTTAATTCATCTGGAATCTTTCCATTTCTCAGAGTAGTTCTTCCATGGTCTTAATTCATCTGGGAATCTGATTCCATTTCTGTAGTTCTTCCATGGTCTTAATTCATCTGGATTTCCCCTCTGGGAATCTGATTCCATTTCTCAGAGTAGTTCTTCCATGGTCTTAATTCATCTGGATTTATGGTCTTAATTCCTGGATTTACCCTCTGGGAATCTGATTCCATTTCTCTCTCAGAGTAGGGAATCTGATACCATTTCTCAGAGTAGTTCTTCCATGGTCTTAATTCATCTGGATTTACCCCTCTGGGAATCTGATTCCATTTCTCAGAGTAGTTCTTCCATGGTCTTAATTCATCTGGATTTACCCCTCTGGGAATCTGATTCCATTTCTCAGAGTAGTTCTTCCATGGTCTTAATTCATCTGGATTTACCCCTCTGGGAATCTGATTCCATTTCTCAGAGTAGTTCTTCCATGGTCTTAATTCATCTGGATTTACCCCTCTGGGAATCTGATTCCATTTCTCAGAGTAGTTCTTCCATGGTCTTAATTCATCTGGATTTACCCCTATGGGAATCTGATTCCATTTCTCAGAGTAGTTCTTCCATGGTCTTAATTCATCTGGATTTACCCCTATGGGAATCTGATTCCATTTCTCAGAGTAGTTCTTCCATGGTCTTAATTCATCTGGATTTACCCCTCTGGGAATCTGATTCCATTTCTCAGAGTAGTTCTTCCATGGTCTTAATTCATCTGGATTTACCCCTATGGGAATCTGATTCCATTTCTCAGAGTAGTTCTTCCTTGGTCTTAATTCATCTGGATTTACCCCTCTGGGAATCTGATTCCATTTCTCAGAGTAGTTCTTCCATGGTCTTAATTCATCTGGATTCCATTTTAAGTTCTTCCATGGTCTATGGGAATCTGATTCCATTTCTCAGAGTAGTTCTTCCATGGTCTTAATTCATCTGGATTTATTCCCCAGAGTAGTTCTTATGTCTTAATTCATCTGGAATCTCTGGGAATTCCATTTCTCAGAGTAGTTCTTCCATGGTCTTAATTCATCTGGATTTACCCCTCTGGGAATCTGATTCCATTTCTCAGAGTAGTTCTTCCATGGTCTTAATTCATCTGGATTTACCCCTATGGGAATCTGATTCCATTTCTCAGAGTAGTTCTTCCATGGTCTTAATTCATCTGGATTTACCCCTCTGGGAATCTGATTCCATTTCTCAGAGTAGGAAAATTAGAGGCTTGGATTGAGATGATTATACTCCATTATCTGCAGTGAGACAGACTGGAAATAGGGAATTTGGGAACTTTGCCTTGGTAATGGTGATTAGGCCTGTGAGGGTTTGTTTGTCTGTTTTCATTGACTGTCTCTCTAAAATGGCAATAAGGCTGTTTGACAAAGTCATCATCACAAAGCTCCCCTGTTTCTTCCACACACAGAAAAACTCACTCTATCGCTATCGCATGAAATCAAAATGGTCTCTTACTATGTCGCATATTTATCAAACAATATGCCTCCCACTCTCTAAAACACTCATGCACACCAACAAATATGATAAGGGAATGTATCAAACACCTGGAAACCATGGAAACCATGGATTTGATACCATTTCACTGATTCCGCTCCAGCCATTACCCCAATTAAGGTGCCACCAACCTCTTGTGATATAAAGACACATACACACTCCCAGATCTGCAGAGATTAACAAGCAACGCAAACTCCTACGGCTGTGGATGCATACATACTCACAGATCTGCATACATTACAAACACACAAGCAAAGTGCTGCGTTTGAACCTCTAAAGACTGAGAATATACAGTTGAAGTCGGAAGTTTACATACACTTAGGTTGGAGTTATTAAAACTCGTTTTTCAACCACTCTATAAATGACTTGTTAACAAACTATAGTTTTGGCAAGTCTGTTAGGACATCTACTTTGTGTAGTAATTTTTCCAACAATTGTTTACAGACAGATTATTTCACTTATAATTCATGGTATCACAATTCCAGTGGGTCAGAAGTTTACATAAACTAAGTTGACTGTGCCTTTAAATAGCTTGGAAAATTCCAGAAAATGATGTCATGGCTTTAGAAGCTTCTGATAGGCTAATTGACATCATTTGAGTCAATTGGAGGTGTACCTGTGGATGTATTTCAAGGCATACCTTCAAACTCAGTGCCTCTTTGCTTGACATCATGGGAACATCAAAAGAAATCAGCCAAGACCTCAGAAAAAACATGTAGACCTCCACAAGTCTGGTTCATCCTTGGGAGTAATTTCCAAACGCCTGAAGGTACCACATTCATCTGTACAAACAATAGTACGCAAGTATAAACACCATGGGACCACGCAGCCGTCATACCGCTCAGAAAGGAGACACGTTCTGTCTCCTAGAGATTAACGTCCTTTGTGCGAAAAATCAATCTGAGAACAACAGCAAAGGACCTTGTGAAGATGCTGGAGGAAACTGTTATAAATGAATCTATATCCACAGTGAAACGAATCATATATCTACATAACCTGAAAGGCCGCTCAGCAAGGAAGAAGCCACTGCTCCAAAACTGCCATAAAAATTCCAGACTAGGGTTTGCATCTGCACATGGGGACAAAGATTGTGCTTTTTGGAGAAATGTCCTCTGGTCTGATGAAACAAAAATGGAACTGTTAGGCCATAATGACCATTGTTATGTTTGGAGGAAAAAGGGGGAGGCTTGCAAGCCGAAGAACACCATCCCAACCGTGAAACACCGGGATGGCAGCATCATGTTGTGGACTGGTGCACTTCACAAAATAGATGGCATGAGGATGGAAAATGATGTGAATATATTGAAGCAAGATCTCAAGACATCAGTCAGGAAGTTAAAGCTTTGTCGCAAATGGGTCTTCCAAATGGACAATGACCCCAAGCATACTTCCAAAGTTGTGGCAAAATGTCTTAAGGACAACAAAGTCAAGGTATTGAGTGGCCATCACAAGCCCTGACCTCAATCCTATAGAACATTTTTGGGCAGAACTGAAAAAGCGTGTGTGAGCAAGGAGGCCTTACAAACCTGACTCAGTTACACCAGCTCGGTCAGGAGGAATGGGCCACAATTCACCCAACTTATTGTGGGAAGCTTGTGGAAGGCTACCCGAAACGTTTGACCGAAGTTAAACAATTTAAAGGCAATGCTACCAAATACTAATTGAGTGTATGTAAACTTCTGACCCACTGGGAATGTGATGAAAGAAATAAAAGCTGAAATAAATCATTCTCTCTACTATTATTCTGACATTTCACATTCTTAAAATAAAGTGGTGATCCTAACTGACCTAAGACAGGGAATTTCTACTAGGATTAAATGTCAAGAATTGTGAAAAACTGAGTTTAAATGTGTTTGGCTAAGGTGTATGTAAGAATCAGACTCAACTGTATGTATGTATACAGGGTATATAGGGTCTGAAAACTTCTAAAAACCTGTTTTTGCTTTGTCATTATAGTGTATTGTTTGTAGATTGATGAGGGAAAAAAATATTTAATTCATTTTAGAATAAGGCTGTAATGTAATAAAATGTGGAAAAAGTAAATGGGTCTGAATACTTTCCTGAATGCACTGTATTTAATATGTATTTAGGGTAAGGTAGAGGAAGGAGTGTTTAATGCCTTTCAGCCTTTTAGTCCATCTGCACTTTTTGACAGTGAGGATAGACAGGTGCACACAAACACGTGCACATGCACTCATGAACGCACGCACACACACACACACACACACACACACACACACACACACACACACACACACACACACACACACACACACACACACGCGTATGCACGCAGTGCACACAAGGGGAAAGACTGCCCCCTCTCATTGAAGCCACTGAAGTTCAAGGCACGGTACAGTCATTGAAATCAAATCAAATCAAATCTTATTTGTCACTTTGTACACACGGTTAGCAGATGTTAATGCGAGTGTAGCGAAAATCTTGTGCTTCTAGTTCCGACAATGCAGTAATAACCAACGAGTAATCTAACCTAACAATTCCACAACTACTACCTTATAGACACAAGTGTAAAGGGATAAAGAATATGTACATAAAGATATATGAATGAGTGAAGGTACAGAACGGCATAGGCAAGATGCAGTAGATGGTATCGAGTACTGTATATACATATGAGATGAGTAATGTAGGGTATGTAAACAAAGTGGCATCGTTTAAAGTGGCTAGACACACACACACACACCACACCACACACACACTAACCTGTTGAACTGGGTTCTGAGCCGGGCGGCACAAGGCAGGGTGATATGCTCTTGGTCGTGGTTTCCTTGGATACTGTGTCGGGGGCTCTGGTCTTGCAGTCCAGTGGGTTGAGGGCTTTGAGCCTCTTGAAGTGTTTGGTACCATTGTAATGGGATGAGGCCTGGCTCTACACAGAGAGAATAGAACCAGAACCACTGAGTCACACAAGCGACAACAACTCCAATGACCATGCAGTAGTAAGAACTCAAGTCATCAAGTCATATAGCCACAGGGTCAAGCCAGAGATCTAACATTATTAGTGTTTCATCAGTTATCAGATGCTCTTATCCAGAGCAACTTATAAACTCTGAGATTTTCATCTCATACATCTCATCCAATATCAAACCTGTGCCATCCGCAAAGTATATGTACTGGTTAACACCACACAACACTTGGTATATATGTACTGGTTAACACCACACAACACTTAGTATATATCTACAGGTCAACACCACACAACACTTAGTATATATCTACTGGTCAACACCACACAACACTTAGTATATATCTACTGGTCAACACCACACAACACTTAGTATATATCTACTGGTCAACACCACACAACACTTAGTATATATCTCTGGTCAACACCACACAACACTTAGTATATATTTATTGGTCAACACCACACAACACTTAGTATATATCTACTGGTCAACACCACACAACACTTAGTATATATGTACTGGTCAACACCACACAACACTTAGTATATATCTACAGGTCAACACCACACAACACTTAGTATACATCTACTGGTCAACACCACACAACACTTAGTATTTATATATACTGGTCAACACCACACAACACTTAGTATATATGTACTGGTTAACACCACACAACACTTAGTATATATTTATTGGTCAACACCACACAACACTTAGTATATATCTACTGGTCAACACCACACAACACTTAGTATATATCTACTGGTCAACACCACACAACACTTAGTATATATCTACAGGTCAACACCACACAATATATTTACTTCAACACCACACAACACTTAGTATATATCTACAGGTCAACACCACACAACACTTAGTATATATCTACTGGTCAACACCACACAATACTTAGTATATATGTACTGGTTAACACCACACAACACTTAGTATATATCTACAGGTCAACACCACACAACACTTAGTATATATCTACTGGTCAACACCACACAACACTTAGTATATATCTACTGGTCAACACCACACAACATTTAGTATATATTTATTGGTCAACACCACACAACACTTAGTATATATCTACTGGTCAACACCACACAACATTTATTATATATCTACTGGTCAACACCACACAACATTTATTATATATCTACTGGTCAACACCACACAACACTTAGTATATATGTACTGGTTAACACCACACAACACTTAGTATATATCTACTGGTCAACACCACACAACATTTATTATATATCTACTGGTCAACACCACACAACATTTATTATATATCTACTTGTTAAGTTCAAACTCTGCAAGCATCCCTGGTACTGCCCTGTATGTGGTGAAACTCTGCAGCATCCCTGGTACTGCCCAGTATGTGGTGAAACTCTGCAGCATCCCTGGTACTTCCCTGTATGTGGTGAAACTCTGCAGCATCCATGGTACTGCCTTGTATGTGGTGAAACTCTGCAGCATCTCTGGTACTGCCCTGTATGTGGTGAAACTCTGCAGCATCCCTGGTACTGCCCTGTATGTGGTGAAACTCTGCAGCATCCCTGGTACTGCCCTGTATGTGGTGAAACTCTGCAGCATCCCTGGTACTGCCCTGTATGTGGTGAAACTCTGCAGCATCCCTGGTGCTGCCCTGTATGCGGTGAAACTCTGCAGTATCCCTGGTCCTGCCCTGTATGTGGTGAAACTCTGCAGCATCCCTGGTGCTGCCCTGTATGCGGTGAAAGTCTGCAGCATCCCTGGTCCTGCCCTGTATGTGGTGAAACTCTGCAGCATCCCTGGTACTGAACTGTATGTGGTGAAACTCTGCAGCATCCCTGGTACTACCCTGTATGTGGTGAAACTCTGCAGCATCCCTGGTACTGCCTTGTATGTGGTGAAACTCTGCAGCATCCCTGGTACTGCCTTGTATGTGGTGAAACTCTGCAGCATCCCTGGTACTGCCCTGTAAGAGGTCAAACTCTGCCTACCTCTGAGTTGAACCTCAGTCGGCAAACGACACACGATGAGCTGGGTTTCCTCATAAAGGGCGTGGTTAGTCCAAATCCTGGACCAAAACGGGATTTGTGATCACGGTCCATCTGCAACAACAAGAGTGAAAAGGTGTTGAATTACTTTGGTATGGCTAGGGCTGAGGCAGAAGTGAAGGTTGAGCAAGATGTCAATGTTAAAGTGTACCTTAAATACTCTCACACTAGGGCTGTGGGGGTCATGACATTTTGTCAGCTGGTGATTGTCAAGCAAATAACTACCAGTCTCACGGTAATTGACCATTAATTAACATAAACACATTTAGCATCTCGTGGCTTCCACACATAGCCTACAAGCCACTGACATAAATCTTTGGAATATCTACATTTAAAAAAGTCTAATAAATCAATATAATATAGCTTACACCATAAATACACATAAATCCATTATTTATTTTAGACCAGTCTAAAGATATTAAAACATATTTTTCAGTTGAACAGAATAGCATACTCTGAGCTATCCTTATGTTAGGCCCAGGTCTGGCTATGCCATATGGCCGTATACACTAGTTAATTTAAGGTAGTAGACAAGATTTGCAGAGAATTCAGTGGCATTATTTTATATTATAGTATGAAGAATACAATTGAACATAGCTGAATAAAATAGAAAGGAAATTTTCTCCAAATTATTTGAGGGAGTGTCACATGCGGCTTTTCTGTGTTGAGTGAGTAACAAAGAAACTGGTCCTCCTATATGCTTAATTTAGGGTTATTTATGCAACTTGAGTTGTGATACAAACATTGGGCTGTATGTTTTGATTTTAATACATTCGAAGGCTGCATGATGCGACTCTAATGATGATTTGAAAAGGCATGAGCTCTGCTTTATTTTTTGTGCAGGCTGCACACACTTTATCAGTCTCTCATTCACAATTTGACAAGCACTTGATAATGTCTCGATTTTCCCGGCAGCATCCCCTTTGTGTGGTAGTTGGGCTGAATATAATAATTATAATACCCTTCTCCCGGCTGAGTGCTCCGAAGCACCTCTCACTCACATGGCTCTCTCAGATATCTAAATTCTTATTAAGCCCGTCATGTGATCGGGTCCTTCTCACAGGCTACAAGTGAAGACAGACACATCAGGGATGCAACTGCGAAATTCCGAGGCGCATATTGAAGAATTATCCATATTTACTATTCATCAGCCAACAAGATGAGTAAGCCTAACGAATATCAAAAGCACTAGCCTATGTCAATATACTATCCTGCATAGTATAAAAATTCACTTATTCTATTCTGTGCGAGAAATAAATATTCCAAACATAGTCTGGGATGGGATAGATCCCAAATGAATACAACCACTAGCATCAAAAACAAAAAACAATGAGGCGGATGCAACAGATCAGAAAGTTTAGCTTAAAATGTTGATAAACTATTAGGCAATTTCTTCACATTAAGCGCAGCAATGCACACACGGTAGTAAGCTCAAATGTTCCAAAATGCAATCAATTAGCGGGAATTCTCAAAAGTGATCACAAATGCAATTATGCATGTAAAGCTTTTATTATAAAGGTGTATTTTTATGGTGAAAACTATGTTCCCCAAACTTTAAACTCAACCACTGCGTGTGTTAGGCACTATACCTGTTGTAAAGCGGATTAATGTGCTTCGTTTTAAGAAGTAATTTGGCCCCTTCAGTTGTGATACAAAACTCAAAACATATAGGCATATGGGCTAGGCTACATGAGGTGTGCGATTATGATTTGAACAAAAACAACAAAAAAGGCATATGCTGTTTCTTGCCTTACTGCTATGGTGGCAAGATTAGAAACATTATTATGCAAATGCACTGTATGAGCCTTAAACCTGTACATTTCCACTGTCTGTTTCTCTCATGTAAGAAGCCATTGTATTTTCCTCTCTTGTTTCTGAGAGACTTGGTCATGCGGCCAAAGACAAAGAGCCTCTAAGAATGACCACAGATTTTGGTCCATCCTGTTCTTTTCGTATCTTTCAAGGGCACAGCTGTGTGGAGATATGAAGAGAACAGAGACTAGCTTGAGCAGCAGAGAACATTCTACCAGCAGAAAGGAGTAACAAAACTGGCGTTATCACTAGTTTGTGCACTATGTTCCCACCATGATCCTCACACATCTGCTAAACTGCCATGTAGACAGTGGTTGTATTTTCCTATAAAGGCTGAGACCCAACTCTTGCTTGTTTGGCTCTTAACTCTGCAATGTTGTTGGGTGGATTGTTAACCGGCTCCAGATTTGTAAACCTTATAATAAGAAGTGAAGAATCTGCAGTCTCTCTTCCTTTTGATTAGAATTTCCACGACACTGCACAAGCTGGGCATCATTCACAAATGATAATATAATAGGCTAATATTGTCACCCATCAGACTAATCTTGATTTAATCTTGTCTTTACATATACTAAATAATATACAGTACCAGTCAAAAGTTTGGGCACACCTACTCATTCAAGGGTTTTATCTTTATTTTTACAATGTTCTACATTGTAGAATAATATTGAGGACATTAAAACTATGAAATAACACATATGGAATCATGTAGTAACCAAAAAAGTGTTAATCAAATCAAAATAGATTTTAGATTTTAGATCCTTCAAAGTAGCCACCCTTTGCCTTGATGACAACTTTGTACACTTTTGGCATTCTCTCAACCAGATTCACCTGGAATGCTTTTCCAACAATCTTGAAGGAGTTCCCACATATGCTGAGCACTTGTTGGCTGCTTTTCCTTCACTCTGCGGTCCAACTCATCCCAAACCATCATGGGTTGAGGTCAGGTGATTGTGGAGGCCAGGTCATCTGATGCAGCACGCCATCACTCTCCTTCTTGGTCAGATATCCCTTACACAGCCTGGAGGTGTGTTGGGTCATTGTCCTGTTGAAAAACAAATGATAGTCCCAGTAAGCGCAAACCAGATGGGATGGCATATCCCTGCAGAATGCTGTGGTAGCCATGATGGTTAAGAAATTGAATTCTAAATAAATCACAGACAGTGTCACCAGCATAGCACCCCCACACCATCACACCTCCTCCTCCATGCTTCATGGTGGGAACCACACATGCGGAGATCCGTTCACCTACTCTGCGTCTCACAAAGACATGGCGGTTGGAACCAAAAATCTCAAATTTGGACTCATCAGACCAAAGGACAGATTTCCACCGGTCTAATGTCCACTGCTCGTGTTTCTTGGCCCAAGCATGTCTCTTCTTATTATTGGTGTCCTTTAGTAGTGGTTTCTTTGCAGCAATTCGACCATGAAGGCCTGATTTACACAGTCTCCTCTGAACAATTGCTGTTGAGATGTGTCTGTTACTTGTACTCTGTGAAGCATTTATTTGGGCTGCAATCTGAGGTGCAGTTAAATCTAATGAGCTTGTCCTCTGCAGCAGAGGTAACTCTGGGTCTTCCTTTCCTGTGGCGGTCCTCATGTGAGCCAGTTTCATCATAGCACTTGATGGTTTCTGCGACTGCACTTTCAAAGTTCTTAACATTTTCCAGATTAACTGATCTTCATATCTTAAAGTAATGATGGACTGTCATTTCTTTTTGCTTATTTGAGCTGTTCTTGCCATAATATGGACTTGGTATTTCACCAAATAGGGCTATCTTCTGTATACCACTCTTACCTTGTCACAACACAACTGATTGGCTGAAACGCATTAAGAAGGAAAGAAATTCCACAAATCAACAAGGCACTCCTGTTAATTGAAATGCTTTCCAGGTGACTACCTCATGAAGCTGGTTGAGAGAATGCCAAGAGTGTGCAAAGCTGTCATGAAGGCAAAGGGTGGCTACTTTGAAGAATCTCAACTTTAACATATATTTTGATTTGTTTAACACTTTTATGGTTACTACATGATTCCATATGTGTTATTTCATAGGTTTGATGTCTTCACTATTATTCTACAATGTTGAAAATTGTAAAAAAAAATAAAGAAAAACCCTAGACTGAGTAGGTGTGTCCAAACCTTTTAATTGTACAATATTTGAAGAATCTCAAATATAAAATATATTTATTTAACACTTTTTTGCTTACTATAATAAAGAAATAATGAAAACCCTTGAATGGTACTGTATGTTGGAATTTGTTTTGATTTAGAATAGACCATTATCATGCTCCTTTCTCAAAACAGGGGCAGGGGAAAAAATACATGTAATCTATGCACATAAATAGCGAATGGAGGACACATTTCCCATGGTTCATTTTCATGCCAGCCAGATACTGTAGGCTATACTCCTGTTGTAAAGACAAGCAATTTGCTAAATATTATGAAAGTTGACAAATAGTTATTGTAGGCCTAGCCTATAGAAAGCTGATGGGTTCCTCCTCTTTTTAATAGAGGCCATCAAAACTCTATCTTCTCATGCAATTGCATACCCTATAGAAATGTTGCACAACATGAGCTCATGGGCTCTCATTAAGTGTTTGATTAGATTTTCAATTACATTTGCATTGATGCAGAGTGATAAGAGGGACAATAGAGTGCTGAGTACCAAGCAGTTAGCACATTTGGTAGGCTACTAATGACCATAAGCAGCATCAGAGCTTGGAGAAGCCTAATTACTGTGACTAAATGGTCACGGGGAATTTGACTGCCGTCATGACTCGTGACCACCGGTGTGGCGTTAATATGGTTACCGTAACAGCCCTATCTCAGTCTTAAACAGGCTTAGAGTAATGGTCCTTCCTTTACTTATAACATATGGTGACCTATGCAGACCTACCTTCCCAAACCAAACCAGAGGGAAAATGTGGTATGGATAGGGTTAAGAGAAGGGTTAAAAGAAGACTTAAGAATATCAAATCAAATTGTATTTTTTATTTGTCATATACACATGGTTAGCAGATGTTAATGCGAGTGTAGCGAAATGCTTGTGCTTCTAGTTCCGACCATGCAGCAATATCTAACAAGTAATCTAACCTAAAAATTTCACAACAACTACCTTATACACACAAGTGTAAAGGAATGAATAAGAATATGTACATAAAAATATATGAATGAGTGATGGCCGAACAGCATAGGCAAGATGCAGTAGATGGTATAGAGTACAGTATATACATATGAGATGAGTACTGTAGAGTCTGTAAACATTATATAAAGTGCCATTGTTTAAAGTGGCTAGTGATACATTTATTACATCAATATTTCCATTATTAAAGTGGCTAGAGTTGAGTCAGTATGTTGGCAGCAGTCACTCAATGGCTGTTTAACAGTCTGATGGCCTTGACATACAAGCTGTTTTTCAGTCTCTCGGTCCCTGCTTTAAATGCACCTGTACTGACCTCGCCTTCTGGATGATAGCGGGGTTAACAGGCAGTGGCTCGGGTGGTTGTTGTCCTTGATTATCTTTTTGGCCTTCCTGTGACATCGGGTGGTGTAGGTGTCCTGGAGGGTAGGTAGTTTGCCCCCGGTGATGCGTTGTGTAGACCTCAGTACCCTCTGGAGAGCCTTACCGTTATGTGCGGAGCAGTTGCCGTACCAGGCGGTAATACCCGACAGGATGCTCTCGATTGTGCATCTGTAAAGGTTTGTGAGTGTTTTTGGTGACAAGCTGAATTTCTTCAGCCTCCTGAGGTTGAAGAGGCGTTGCTGCGCCTTCTTCACCACGCTGTCTGTGTGGGTGGACCATTTCAGTTTGTCCGTGATGTGTATGCTGAGGAACTTAAAACTTTCCACCCTCTCCACTCCTGTCCTGTCTATGTGGATAGGGGGCTGTACCATCTGCTGTTTCCTGAAGTTTACGATCATCTCCTTTGTTTTGTTGACGTTGAGTGTGAGGTTATTTTCCTGACACCACACTCCGAAGGCAATCACCTCCTCCCTGTAGGCCGTCTCATCATTGTTGGTATTCAAGCCTACCACTGTAGTGTCGTCTGCAAACTTGATGATTTGAGTTGGAGGCGTGCATGGCCAAGCAGTCGTGGCTGAACAGGGAGTACAGGAGAGGGCTGAGAACACACCCTTGGAGGCCCCAGTGTTGAGGATCAGAGGGGTGGAGATGTTGTTACCTACCCTCACCACCTGGGGGGGGGCGGCCCGTCAGGAAGTCCAGGACCCAGTTGCACAGGGCGGGGTCGAGACTCAGGGTTTCGAGCTTAATGACGAGTTTGGAGGGTACTAAGGTGTTAAATGCTGAGCTATAGTCGATGAACAGCAGGGAGTGACTAGCACACACACATTGTGGAGCCAAGAGATAATTGGTTCCCCCTCAATCATCCCTTCACATGGTTTAAAAGATACGTTCACATATGAAGACAAGCCTGACCTCTCCCCTCTCTGGGGCCCAAGTAACTTTTTCCACATAAGCATACTTATGAACATTGATAAAACATCTTATTTATCAATGTTACCTAACTAATTCTGATTCAGCCACGACAATGAACAACATTCTTACATAGGTATTCATCTTGTCCAGATGGGTTAGGGCAGTATGCAGGGTGATTGAGATTGCGTCATCTGTGGACCTATTGGGGAGGTAAGCAAATTGGAGTGGGTCTATGGTGTCAGGTAGGGTGGAGGTGATATGATCCTTGACTAGTCTGTCAAAGCACTTCATGATGACGGAAGAGAGTGCTACGGGGATGTAGTCATTTAGCTCAGTTACCTTCGCTTTCTTGGGAACAGGAACAATGGTGGCCCTCTTGAAGCATGTGGAAACAGCAGACTGGGATAAGGATTGATTGAATATGTCTGTAAACACACCAGCCAGCTGGTCTGCACATGCTCTGACGACGCAGCTAGGGATGCCGTCTGGGACTGCAGCCTTGCAAGGGTTAACACATTTAAATGTTTTACTCACTTTGGCTGCAGTGAAGGAGAGCCCGCAGGTTTTGGTAGCGGGCCGTGTCAGTGGCACTGTATTGTTCTCAAAACAAACAAAGAAGTTGTTTAGTCTGTCTGGGAGCAAGGCATCGTGGTCCGCAACGGGGCTGGATTTTCTTTTGTAGTCCGTGATTGACTGTAGACCCTGCCACATACCTCTCGCGTCTGAGCCGTTGAATTGCGACTCTACTTTGTCTCTATACTGACGCTTAGCTTGTTTGATTGCCTTGCGGAGGGAATAGCTACACTGTTTGTATTCGGTCATGTTTCCGGTCACCTTGCCATGATTAAAAGCAGTGGTTCGCGCTTTTAGTTTTGCGCGAATGCTGCCATCAATCCACGGTTTCTGGTTGGAGAATGTTTTAATAGACGCTGTGGGTACAACATCACCGATGCACTTGCTAATAGACTTGCTCACCGAATCAGCGTATTCATCAATGTTGTTGTTTGACGCTATGCGGAACATATCCCAGTCCATGTAATCGAAGCAATCTTGAAGCGTGGAATCCGATTGGTCGGACCAGCGTTGATCAGCCCTGAGCGTGGGTGCTTCCTGTTTTAGTTTCTGTCTATAAGCTGGGAGCAACAAAATGGAGTCATGGTCAGCTTTTCCGAAAGGAGGGCGGGGAGGGCCTTATATTCATTGCGGAAGTTAGAATAACAATGATCCAGGGTTTTGCCAGCCCGGGTTGCGCAATCGATATGCTAATAGAATTTAGGGAGCCTTGTTTTCAGATTAGCCTGTTAAAATCCCCAGCTACAACAAATGGATCCTCAGGATATGTAGTTTCCAGTTTATATAGAGTCGAATGAAGTTCTTTCAGGTCAGTCGATGTGTCTGCTTGGGGGGGAATATACACGACTATGATTATGATTGAAGAGAATTCTCTTGGTAGATAATGCGGTCGGCATAGGGTTAAGCAACAGGTCAATGTTGAGCAAGAAGACCAGAAATGGTCATCTGTAGCTCAGTTGGTTGAGAATTGCGCTTGCAACGCCAGGATAGTGTGTTTGATTCCAGGGACCACCTATATTTAAAATGTATCCAGACATGACTAAGTCACTTTGTATAAAAGCGTATGCTAAATGGCATTTAATATTATTATATATTCAATGCTCCCTTGACTAATTAGCCAGATGTTATGTTCCAAATGGCACCCTATGTACTGGACCACTTTTGTGCACTACTTTTGACCAGATTCTGCCAGACACTAAAAATAATGATTTTGTTCCTTATAACAGGGCGCAGGGTGACCAACTCCTACCTTTCAACAGTGAGCAAGTGGTAAAATGGGGTTAGTTTTAGGGTTGATCAAGAGGTCCCGGTTGAGAAAAATCTTATCGCTCCATAACTGATTACACGGTACATGGTACCTTTCAACAGTAAATACCCCTAAACACCTCAAAGTGCACTTAAAAGGTGGGCAGGTCCAACATCCCTTACTGGACACCTCTCTAAAGGGTGACGGTCATTATTGGCTACAGAGACGGGCTTTGAAAACTGGGTTGAGACGAGCATCTCTGAGTTCACCTCGACAAGTTCAAAAATAAACTCTTGAATTTGGCCAAAAAGCACTTTAATTGTATGGTAAACCTACAGGTAGAATAGTAATGAAGGAGGCGGTTGATTCTACGGACTCTCCTGATTCTCCTGATTCTACTGCTTCTACTGACATCTGAATCAGGTGTGTTATCGTAGGGCTGGAGCAAAAGCCTGCACACCCAGTAACTCTCAAGGAGGAAAATTGACCACCACCTCTCTAGAGGAATACAATTCAGGACTTGACAAGATCACATTCACAACACATAACGTTTAATCTAAATCTGACCTCTTATAGTTAAATAAAATAGTTTTTATTTAGTTTATTAACCAACTTTGTCTCCCTCTGCCTGTGGTCACTGGGAAGCATTGTACCGTGGCTTAAAGGGATACTTCGGAATTTTGGCAATTAGGAACCTTTATTTACTTCAACAGAATCAGATGAACTAGTGGATATCATTTTTATGTCTCTGTGTCCAGTTTGAGTGTCATGGTCGTCATATGGAGGAGACCAAGGCGCAGCGTGGTAAGCGTACATACTTCTTTAATAAAGAAAGAACACTGAACAAACTATACAAAGCAACAAAACGAACCGTGAAGCTAATATGGCTAGTGCAGACAGGCAACTAAACATAGAATAAGAACCCACAAACTATCCAAGGAATATAGCTACCTAAATATGGTCCCCAATCAGAGACAACGATAAACAGCTGCCTCTGATTGAGGACCAATAAACCCCTAGATATACAAAAACCCTAAAACCCTTAGACATACAAAAAACCCTAGACAATACAAAAACTAAACAAACCACCCTCGTCACACCCTGACCTAACCAAAATAATAAATAAAACAAAGATAACTAAGGTCAGGGCGTGACAGTACCCCCCCATCCCCAAAGGTACGGACTCCAGGCCGCAAACCTAAACCTATATCGGAGGGTCTGGGTGGGCATCTAACTTCAGTGGGGGCTCTGGTTCTGGACGCCGCCCCCCTTCTTTACACTGATCCCTCCGCCCTTGTAGCACTGACCCGTGGATCATCGCCGGAGGCTCTGGACTGCGGATCCTCGCCGTAGGCCCCGGGCTGGGGACCCTCGCTGGGTGGATCATCGCTGGAGGTTCTGGACTGGGGACCGTCGCTGGCGACACCGGACTGGGGACCGTCGCTGGAGACCCCGGACTGGGGACCGTCGCTGGGGACCGTAGCTGGAGGCCCCGGGCTGGGGATCGTCGCTGGAGGCCCCGGGCTGGGGATCGTTGCTGGAGGCCCCGGACTGGGGATCGTCGCTGGAGGCCCCCAACTGTGGCCCATCGCCGGAGGTTCTGGTCTGTAAACTGTCGGACGCTGGACACTCTGGACTGGGTACTGTCGCCGGACACACTGGACTGGGTACTGTCACCGGACGCTCTGGAATGCCGAGGCGCACTGGAGGCCTGGTGCGTGGTGCCGGCACTGGTGGTACTGGGCTGGTGACACGCACCTCAGGGCGAGTGCGGGGAGCAGGCACAGGACGTACTGGACTGTGGAGGCGCACTGGAGGTCTGGAGTGTAGAGCTGACGCAACCCGTCCTGGCTGGATGTTTATGGCACAGGATGCACTGGGCTGTGCAGACATTGTGCGCAGAGCCGGCGCAGGATATCCTGGTCCAAGGAGGTATACTGGAGACCAGGAGCGCTGAGCCGTCACCCACCTTCCTGGCTGGATGTCCATTCTAGCCCGGCCAATGCGAGGAGCTGGAATAGAGCACACCGGGCTAGAATAGCGCACTGGAGACACCGTGCGCTCCACCGTGTAACACGGTGCCTGACCAGTAACACTCTCCCCACAGTAACCACAGTAAGGTCTCCATCCTGACTCATGCAATCTCCTCGTGTGCCACCCCCCCCCCCCAAAGATTTCTTGGCGCCTCCTTATCGGGCCTCCGTGCTAGCCGTGTACCCTCATATCATCGCCGTTCCTCTATGCTCCGGTATTTCTCCTCGTAGTATCGCCGTTCCGCTTTCGCTGCCTCTATCTCCTCCTTAGGACGGCGATACTCCCCCGGCTGCGTCCAGGGTCCTGCTCCATCTAGTATCTCCTCCCATGTTCATTTCCCCATTAAACACTGCTCCTCCTTTTCATGCTGCTTGGTCCTGTTATGGTGGGTTCTTCTGTCACGGTCGTCATATGGAGGAGACCAAGGCGCAGCGTCGTAAGCATACATACTTCTTTAATAAAGAAAGAACACTGAACAAACTATACAAAACAACAAAACGAACCGTGAAGCTAATATGGCTAGTGCAGACAGGCAACTAAACATAGAATAAGAACTCACAAACTACCCAAGGAATATGGCTACCTAAATATGGTCCCCAATCAGAGACAACGATAAACAGCTGCCTCTGATTGAGAACCAATCTAGGCAACCACCCCCTAGACATACAAAAAAACCTAGACAATACAAAAACTAAACAAATCACCCTCGACACACCCTGACCTAACCAAAAAAATTAAGAAAACAAAGATAACTAAGGTCAGGGCATGACATAGAGGCAGTTTTGCGAGCTAATGCTAAATAGCGTTAGCGCAATAACTTGAAGTCTATGAGTTTCTGCTAGCATGCTCACATAATCTAATTTAAAAGTATGTATTAAGGTATCTGTAATATAACAACTATGACAAAAATGAATGTAGACATAAATAAATACATTTCTACAGCTTACAAAATATTTTATACAATGGTGAGGGAGTGCCAAGATGGAGGCACGGTAGCTTCAACACAGTCATCTATAAATCATTGCTCCTAACCCTTCAGCACCCCCCCACACACAACCCTTCAGCTCCATTTTTACTGGAGGCAAGCTGAAGTTCGGGAGCCAAAAACTACACCCCTTCGTCTGTGATTGGTCAACGGTAGGGAATGTTTTTCCTTATTTTTCAAGAAAAGGTATTTTAAGGGAGTATGCGAGCACATTCATTCGGTTCACCATGTCAAGTTCAGCTAGGTGCCAGCAGAACTGAAGCCTTAACCCTTCAGCACCCTCAACCCTTATATCACCCTCTGACCCATCTCTGAGCCGGCACTCCACATTCCAACCCCAACCCACACTCTATTTGCTCCACTATGAACCTTCTCCACTTCTTTACCCTCTCTATCCTTCTTTCTCACCTCCTCTGTCTTTGTCTGATCAAAGTCACCTTCAGGTCTCCCCAAGGAGCTGTTGTCTCAGACACTCTCCTCTGAGTGTGATGGACTGTCTTCCACATGTGGTTACTGCTGTCGTGTCTTTACTATCATTACATTCAAGACTTAGTTTTATCAAAGATTCTCTGTAATTATTATTACGCGATCAAACTGATTAATTATGTAACTGTAATTAACTAGGAAGTCGGGGCACCAAGGAAAATATTCAGATTACAAGATTACTTGTATCATTTCCTAAAATAACTTCTCAGATATTTTCATATCTGATCCATAGTCTTCTGATTAATGAATGATTTACTATACCTCACGTTAGTCTCATTCCAAACGTTGTAAATTGTTGGTTATCTGCATGAACCCAGTCTTCACTATGAGTCACCCATACATCAATTGTCTTAAATCATTTATTTATTACTAACTAAGCAATTCGCAGAAATGCATAAACAAACAAACAAGGTAAATATGGTTACAAGAAATGATAGGAGAATGTGCCCTAGTAGGCTAAACCGGCATGGCGGCTTGTTAGACAAAAGGGAAGTGGTGGTTGACCAAGAAGTCACTACAGGGTTAATAATTATAACAATTGAAATGCTAATCCTTTACACATGAACGCTCACTTATTCGGGAACAATTGCAATCAATATATATATTTACGCTCAGTGTGTCGTCTTGATCGCTGTTGAAAAGTTTGTTTCTGTTGGAGAGTTTTCGTCCTCTCTCTCTCTCTCTCTGTGGTTAGGATGGATCGTTCAGAGTAACATTCATTCATTTTGTTATAGGATGGATGTTTCGGCGGATGTCGTTCTTCGCGTTCAATGATACCGAATTCCTAGCTGCAGACTAGTAATTAAAATCAAAGACTTGTTCTTATTCTGTCGGTATCAATAGTCTAAGAGTTTAACCACGTGGTATGGTTAAAAGATTCAGCAATGGTCTACAACCTTTGTACTCCCGTGATTGAGAGAAACGTGGTGGTGGTGGTAATTTCTCAAAGTTGGGTTTTATTCGGAATTGCAGAAAAGGGGCTGTCCCAGGATGCCTGACCCTAACTGAGCTCAGGGGCGGTCCTCTGATTTAGTTAAACTCAAAAGGGAATTGGAGTTTCCTTCATTAAACAGTCCAAAATCACATTGTAAAATTGTGTAAACAGTATCATACTCACTCATTCATCTTATCCAACAATTAGATGTAAACCTCATATCTGAGGCTATTATATAAACAGCGTTATGGTAATGTGGCCACACCGTCTCCCATGAGCTTCCCCAAGTTGTGACAAACGGACCAGTTCGTAGCTGGATTCTTCACCGATCTTTTATACCTTCTCCGGAACATGACATTTGTTCAGACCTCAAGTTCTGTGAGGTGGAAGAAATTCCTTTGTTCTCGAGGAAAATTCACTCTGTCTCTTATACTGTGTGGCCATGAGGCAGGTCTTCTCCTCAGGAATTTACGACCTCTCTTTGACCACAGCAGCCTAGTTGAAGGAGGCAGAGGGAGACAGGAAGAGGGGGATTGGGGCTTGCTGTACCCAAAGAGGGCAACGTCATGACACTGCACTGTATCACTCTCTAGCTCTTATTACTCTCTAGCTCTTATTACTCTCTAGCTCGTATCACTCTCTAGCTCTTATCACTCTCTAGCTCTTATTACTCTCTAGCTCTTATTACTCTCTAGCTCGTATTACTCTCTAGCTCTTATTACTCTCTAGCTCTTATTACTCTCTAGCTCTTATTACTCTCTAGCTCTTATTACTCTCTAGCTCTTATCACTCTCTAGCTCTTATTACTCTCTAGCTCTTATTACTCTCTAGCTCTTATTACTCTCTAGCTCTTATTACTCTCTAGCTCTTATTACTCTCTAGCTCTTATTAAGGCACCTGCATGCTTCCCATCCGAAACAGTATCTTGCATATATTATGACAACATTTTCTGACGTTTTTGTTCGTTTTGGTCTTCAGCCAGGTTTTTTTGGGCTGTTTGTGCACACCCCCAGAAAATTAGCGAGGCAAGTCGGATTTCGGTAGCCAAGCCCACACCGTCAGTCATTTCTCCATTGGTCAACCGTAGGTATTCTTCAATTAAGTGTTTGAGGTCATTCAACGATATAGGATTCATTTTCATGCAAATTTTTCCACTTGTGAAATACTGCACCAAACATTTAGTTAGTTAGATGTAAAATTGCGTGACTATGATCTCCTCGGCAAAAACGTAAATGAATGAGTTGTCATAGATTAGTTCTGACTATTTTAAGATGTATATAGTGGCTACGGTGTCTCAAGCTGGACAAACATTACTATTGCTGCTTTTTTACTCTCTCTTTCTCTTCCTGCCTTTCTCTCGCTTTCTCCTCTACACTGTCAATTTCTCTCCTTTTCTCTCTCTGTCTGTATATATCTTCCTCTATTCACACTTACAAATCTCACCTCTCAATCTCTCCATCCCTCATATAATCTCTCTTTGTCTATTTATTGTTCTTTAGGAGAAAGAGTTATGGGCTATGTGTCAGTAGATGGAAACACATCATACATCGTGTAAATACTGCTGTACTGGAGCTCACACTTCCTTGTCCCTTTCTGAGGGAGGTGACAGACAGAGTTATGAGTTAGAGATGATCATGGTCATTACAGTCATTAGCATGAGTTATGGACTGTTATTACATCTCTCGACTGTTATTACATCTCTCGACTGTTATTACAGCTCTCGACTGTTATTACATCTCGACTGTTATTACATCTCGACTGTTATTGCATCTCTCGACTGTTATTACATCTCTCGACAGTTATTATATCTCTCGACTGTTATTACAGCTCTCGACTGTTATTACATCTCGACTGTTATTACATCTCGACTGTTATTGCATCTCTCGACTGTTATTACATCTCGACTGTTATTGCATCTCGACTGTTATTGCATCTCGACTGTTATTGCATCTCGACTGTTATTGCATCTCTCGACTGTTATTACATCTCTCGACTGTTATTGCATCTCTCGACTGTTATTGCATCTCGACTGTTATTGCATCTCGACTGTTATTGCATCTCTCGACTGTTATTGCATCTCTCGACTGTTATTGCATCTCTCGATTGCATCTCTCGACTGTTATTGCATCTCTCGACTGTTATTGCATCTCTCGACTGTTATTGCATCTCTCGACTGTTATTGCATCTCTCGACTGTTATTGCATCTCTCGACTGTTATTGCATCTCTCGACTGTTATTGCATCTCTCGACTGTTATTGCATCTCTCGACTGACTTATTGCATCTCGACTGTTATTGCGACTGTTATTGCATCTCGACTGTTATTGCATCTCTCGACTGTTATTGCATCTCTCGACTGTTATTGCATCTCTCGACTGTTATTGCATCTCTCGACTGTTATTGCATCTCTCGACTGTTATTACATCTCTCGACTGTTATTGCATCTCTCGACTGTTATTGCATCTCTCGACTGTTATTGCATCTCTCGACTGTTATTGCATCTCTCGACTGCTATTGCATCTCTCGACTGTTATTGCATCTCTCGACTGTTATTGCATCTCTCGACTGTTATTGCATCTCTCGACTGTTATTGCATCTCTCGACTGTTATTGCATCTCTCGACTGTTATTGCATCTCTCGACTGTTATTGCATCTCTCGACTGTTATTGCATCTCGACTGTTATTACATCTCTCGACTGTTATTGCATCTCTCGACTGTTATTGCATCTCTCGACTGTTATTGCATCTCTCGACTGTTATTGCATCTCTCGACTGTTATTGCATCTCGACTGCTATTGCATCTCTCGACTGTTATTGCATCTCGACTGTTATTGCATCTCTCGACTGTTATTGCATCTCTCGACTGTTATTGCATCTCTCGACTGCTATTGCATCTCTCGACTGCTATTGCATCTCTCGACTGTTATTGCATCTCGACTGTTATTACATCTTGACTGTTATTGCATCTCTCGACTGTTATTGCATCTCTCGACTGTTATTGCATCTCTCGACTGCTATTACATCTTGACTGTTATTGCATCTCTCGACTGTTATTACATCTTGACTGTTATTGCATCTCTCGACTGCTATTACATCTCTCTACTGTTATTACATCTCTCGACTGTTATTGCATCTCTCGACTGTTATTGCATCTCTCGACTGTTATTGCATCTCTCGACTGCTATTGCATCTCGACTGTTATTGCATCTCGACTGTTATTGCATCTCGACTGTTATTGCATCTCTCGACTGTTATTGCATCTCTCGACTGTTATTGCATCTCTCGACTGCTATTGCATCTCTCGACTGCTATTGCATCTCTCGAATGTTATTGCATCTCGACTGTTATTGCATCTTGACTGTTATTACATCTTGACTGTTATTGCATCTCTCGACTGTTATTGCATCTCTCGACTGTTATTGCATCTCTCGACTGCTATTACATCTTGACTGTTATTGCATCTCTCGACTGTTATTACATCTTGACTGTTATTGCATCTCTCGACTGTTATTACATCTTGACTGTTATTGCATCTCTCGACTGCTATTGCATCTCGACTGTTATTGCATCTCGACTGTTATTACATCTTGACTGTTATTGCATCTCTCGACTGTTATTGCATCTCTCGACTGCTATTGCATCTCTCGACTGTTATTACATCTCTCGACTGCTATTACATCTCTCGACTGTTATTACATCTCTCGACTGTTATTACATCTCTCGACTGTTATTACATCTCGACTGTTATTACATCTCGACTGTTATTACATCTCTCGACTGTTATTACAGCTCTCGACTGTTATTGCATCTCGACTGTTATTACAGCTCTCGACTGTTATTGCATCTCGACTGTTATTACATCTCAACTGTTATTGCATCTCTCGACTGTTATTACATCTCGACTGTTATTGCATCTCGACTGTTATTGCATCTCGACTGTTATTGCATCTCGACTGTTATTGCATCTCTCGACTGTTATTGCATCTCTCGACTGTTATTGCATCTCTCATATTGCATCTCTCGACTGTTATTGCATCTCTCGACTGTTATTGCATCTCTCGACTGTTATTGCATCTCTCGACTGTTATTACATCTCGACATCTCGACTGTTATTGCATCTCTCGACTGTTATTGCATCTCTCGACTGTTATTATTGCATCTCTCGACTGTTATTGCATCTCTCGACTGTTATTGCATCTCTCGACTGTTATTGCATCTCTCGACTGTTATTGCATCTCTCGACTGTTATTGCATCTCTCGACTGTTATTGCATCTCGACTGTTATTGCATCTCTCGACTGTTATTGCATCTCTCGACTGTTATTGCATCTCTCGACTGTTATTGCATCTCTCGACTGTTATTGCATCTCTCGACTGCTATTGCATCTCTCGACTGTTATTGCATCTCTCGACTGTTATTGCATCTCGACTGTTATTGCATCTCGACTGTTATTGCATCTCGACTGTTATTGCATCTCTCGACTGTTATTGCATCTCTCGACTGTTATTGCATCTCTCGACTGTTATTGCATCTCTCGACTGTTATTGCATCTCTCGACTGTTATTGCATCTCTCGACTGTTATTGCATCTCTCGACTGCTATTGCATCTCTCGACTGTTATTGCATCTCGACTGTTATTGCATCTCTCGACTGTTATTGCATCTCTCGACTGTTATTGCATCTCTCGACTGTTATTGCATCTCTCGACTGTTATTGCATCTCTCGACTGTTATTGCATCTCTCGACTGTTATTGCATCTCTCGACTGCATCTTATTGCATCTCTCGACTGTTATTGCATCTCTCGACTGTTATTGCATCTCTCGACTGTTATTGCATCTCTCGACTGTTATTGCATCTCTCTGTTATTGCACTGACTGTTATTGCATCTCTCGACTGTTATTGCATCTCTCGACTGTTATTGCATCTCGACTGTTATTGCATCTCTCGACTGTTATTGCATCTCTCGACTGTTATTGCATCTCTCGACTGTTATTGCATCTCTCGACTGTTATTGCATCTCGACTGTTATTGCATCTATTGCATCTCTCGACTGTTATTGCATCTCTCGACTGTTATTGCATCTCTCGACTGTTATTGCATCTCTCGACTGTTATTGCATGCATCTCGACTGTTATTGCATCTCTCGATCTCGACTGTTATTGCATCTCGACTGTTATTGCATCTCTCGACTGTTATTGCATCTCGACTGTTATTGCATCTCGACTGTTATTGCATCTCTCGACTGTTATTGCATCTCTCGACTGTTATTGCATCTCTCGACTGTTATTGCATCTCTCGACTGTTATTGCATCTCTGTTATTGCACTGTTATTGCATCTCTCGACTGTTATTGCATCTCTCGACTGTTATTGCATCTCGACTGTTATTGCACTGTTATTGCATCTCTCGACTGTTATTGCATCTCTCGACTGTTATTGCATCTCTGTTATTGCATCTCTCGACTGTTATTGCATCTCTCGACTGTTATTGCATCTCTCGACTGTTATTGCATCTCGACTGTTATTACATCTCGACTGTTATTGCATCTCGACTGTTATTGCATCTCTCGACTGTTATTGCATCTCTCGACTGTTATTGCATCTCTCGACTGTTATTGCATCTCGACTGTTATTGCATCTCGACTGTTATTGCATCTCTCGACTGTTATTGCATCTCGACTGTTATTGCATCTCGACTGCTATTGCATCTCTAGACTGTTATTGCATCTCTCGACTGTTATTGCATCTCTCGACTGTTATTGCATCTCTCGACTGTTATTGCATCTCTCGACTGTTATTGCATCTCTCGACTGTTATTGCATCTCTGTTATTGCATCTCTCGACTGTTATTGCATCTCTCGACTGTTATTGCATCTCTCGACTGTTATTGCATCTCTCGACTGTTATTGCATCTCTCGACTGTTATTGCATCTCTCGACTGTTATTGCATCTCTCGACTGTTATTGCATCTCTCGACTGTTATTGCATCTCTCGACTGTTATTGCATATTGCATTCATCTCTCTGTTATTGCATCTCTGTTATTGCATCTCGACTGTTATTGCATCTCTCGCTGTTATTCTCTCGACTGTTATTGCATCTCTCGACTGTTATTGCATCTCGACTGTTATTGCATCTCTCGACTGTTATTGCATCTCTCGACTGTTATTGCATCTCGACTGTTATTACTGTTATTGCATCTCTCGACTGTTATTGCATCTCTCGACTGTTATTGCATCTCTCGACTGTTATTGCATCTCTCGACTGTTATTGCATCTCTCGACTGTTATTGCATCTCGACTGTTATTGCATCTCTCGACTGTTATTATTGCATTACATCTCTCGACTGTTATTGCATCTCTCGACTGTTATTGCATCTCTCGACTGTTATTGCATCTCTCGACTGACTATTGCATCTCTCGACTGTTATTGCATCTCGACTGTTATTGCATCTCTCGACTGTTATTGCATCTCTCGACTGTTATTGCATCTCTCGACTGTTATTCTCACTGTTATTGCATCTCGACTGTTATTGCATCTCTCGACTGTTATTATTGCATCTCTCGACTGTTATTGCATCTCGACTGTTATTGCATCTCTCGACTGTTATTGCATCTCTCGACTGTTATTGCATCTCTCGACTGTTATTGCATCTCTCGACTGTTATTGCATCTCTCGACTGTTATTGCATCTCGACTGTTATTGCATCTCTCGACTGTTATTGCATCTCTCGACTGTTATTGCATCTCTCGACTGTTATTGCATCTCTCGAGGCTGTTATTGCATCTCTCGACTGTTATTGCATCTCTCGACTGTTATTCTCGACTGTTATTGCATCTCTCGACTGTTATTGCATCTCTCGACTGTTATTGCATCTCTCGACTGTTATTGCATCTCTCGACTGTTATTGCATCTCTCGACTGTTATTGCATCTCGACTGTTATTGCATTGCATCATCTCGACTGTTATTGCATCTCTCGACTGTTATTGCATCTCTCGACTGTTATTGCATCTCTCGACTGTTATTGCATCTCTCGACTGTTATTGCATCTCTCGACTGTTATTGCATCTCTCGACTGTTATTGCATCTCTCGACTGTTATTGCATCTCTCGACTGTTATTGCATCTCGACTGTTATTGCATCTCTCGACTGTTATTGCATCTCGACTGTTATTGCATCTCGACTGTTATTGCATCTCTCGACTGACTTATTGCATCTCTCGACTGTTATTGCATCTCGACTGTTATTGCATCTCTCGACTGTTATTGCATCTCGACTGTTATTGCATCTCTCGACTGTTATTGCATCTCTCGACTGTTATTACATCTCGACTGTTATTACATCTCAACTGTTATTACATCTCTCGACTGTTATTACAGCTCTCGACTGTTATTGCATCTCTCGACTGTTATTGCATCTCTCGACTGTTATTGCATCTCTCGACTGTTATTGCATCTCTCGACTATTGTCTATTGCATCTCTCGACTGTTATTGCAGCTCTCGACTGTTATTGCATCTCGACTGTTATTGCATCTCTCGACTGTTATTGCATCTCTCGACTGTTATTGCATCTCTCGACTGTTATTGCATCTCTCGACTGCTATTGCATCTCTCGACTGCTATTGCATCTCGACTGTTATTGCATCTCTCGACTGTTATTGCATCTCGACTGTTATTGCATCTCTCGACTGTTATTGCATCTCTCGACTGTTATTGCATCTCTCGACTGTTATTGCATCTCTCGACTGTTATTGCATCTCTCGACTGACTGTTATTGCATCTCTCGACTGTTATTGCATCTCTCGACTGTTATTACATCTCTCGACTGTTATTGTCTCTCGACTGTTATTGCATCTCGACTGTTGCATTGCATCATCTCGACTGACTGTTATTGCATCTCTCGACTGTTATTGCATCTCTCGACTGTTATTGCATCTCTCGACTGTTATTGCATCTCTCGACTGTTATTGCATCTCTCGACTGTTATTGCATCTCTCGACTGTTATTGCATCTCTCGACTGTTATTGCATCTCTCGACTGTTATTGCATCTCTCGACTGTTATTGCATCTCTCGACTGCTATTGCATTCGCATTCATCTCGACTGTTATTGCATCTCTCGACTGTTATTGCATCTCTCGACTGTTATTGCATCTCTCGACTGTTATTGCATCTCTCGACTGTTATTGCATCTCTCGACTGTTATTGCATCTCTCGACTGTTATTGCATCTCTCGACTGTTATTGCATCTCTCATATTGCATCTCTCGACTGTTATTGCATCTCTCGATCTCTGCTGTTATTGCATCTCTCGACTGTTATTGCATCTCTCGACTGTTATTGCATCTCTCTCCTGTTATTGCATCTCTCGACTGTTATTGCATCTCGACTGTTATTGCATCTCGACTGTTACATTCATCTCTCGACTGTTATTGCATCTCTCGACTGTTATTGCATCTCTCGACTGTTATTACATCTCTCGACTGTTATTGCATCTCTCGACTGTTATTGCATCTCTCGACTGTTGCATTACATCTCTCGACTGTTATTGCATCTCGACTGTTATTGCATCTCTCGACTGTTATTGCATCTCTCGACTGTTATTGCATCTCGACTGTTATTGCATCTCTCGACTGTTATTGCATTCGACATGCATCTCGACTGTTATTGCATTCATCTCGACTGTTATTGCATCTCTCGACTGTTATTGCATCTCTCGACTGTTATTGCATCTCTCGACTGTTATTGCATCTATTGCATCTCGACTGTTATTGCATCTCGACTGTTATTGCATCTCTCGACTGTTATTGCATCTCTCGACTGTTATTACATCTCTCGACTGTTATTGCATCTCTCGACTGTTATTGCATCTCTCGACTGTTATTGCATCTCTCGACTGTTATTGCATCTCGACTGTTATTGCATCTCTGTTATTGCATCTCTGACTATTGCATCTCTCGACTGTTATTGCATCTCTCGACTGTTATTGCATCTCGACATCATCTCGACTCTCGACTTATTGCATCTCTCGACTGTTATTGCATCTCTCGACTGTTATTGCATCTCTCGACTGTTATTGCATCTCTCGACTGTTATTGCATCTCTCGACTGTTATTGCATCTCTCGACTGTTATTGCATCTCTCGACTGTTATTGCATCTCTCGACTGTTATTGCATCTCTCGACTGTTATTGCATCTCTCGACTGTTATTGCATCTCGACTGTTATTGCATCTCTCGACTGTTATTGCATCTCTCGACTGTTATTGCATCTCTCGACTGTTATTGCATCTCGATCTCTGACTGTTATTGCATCTCTCGACTGTTATTGCATCTCTCGACTGTTATTGCATCTCTCGACTGTTATTACATCTCTCGACTGTTATTGCATCTCTCGACTGTTATTGCATCTCTCGACTATTGCATCATCTCGACTGTTATTGCATCTCTCGACTGTTATTGCATCTCTCGACTGTTATTGCATCTCTCGACTGTTATTGCATCTCTCGACTGTTATTGCATCTCTCGACTGTTATTGCATCTCTCGACTGTTATTGCATCTCTCGACTGTTATTGCATCTCTCGACTGTTATTGCATCTCTCGACTGTTATTGCATCTCTCGACTGTTATTGCATCTCTCGACTGTTATTGCATCTCGACTGTTATTGCATCTCGACTGTTATTGCATCTCTCGACTGTTATTGCATCTCTCGACTGTTATTGCATCTCTCGACTGTTATTGCATCTCTCGACTGATTATTACATCTCTCGACTGTTATTGCATCTCTCGACTGCTATTGCATCTCGACTGTTATTGCATCTCTCGACTGTTATTGCATCTCTCGACTGTTATTGCATCTCGACTGTTATTGCATCTCTAGACTGTTATTGCATCTCTCGACTGCTATTGCATCTCTCGACTGCTATTGCATCTCGACTGTTATTGCATCTCTCGACTGTTATTGCATCTCTCGACTGTTATTGCATCTCTCGACTGTTATTGCATCTCTCGACTGTTATTGCATCTCTCGACTGTTATTGCATCTCTCGACTGCTATTGCATCTCTCGACTGTTATTGCATCTCGACTGTTATTAAATCTCGACTGTTATTACATCTCGACTGTTATTGCATCTCTCGACTGTTATTGCATCTCTCGTTATTGCATTACTGTTATTGCATCTCTCGACTGTTATTACATCTCTCGACTGTTATTGCATCGACTGTTATTACATCTCGACTGTTATTACATCTCGACTGTTACATCTCGACTGTTATTACATCTCTCGACTGTTATTGCATCTCTCGACTGTTATTGCATCTCGACTGTTATTGCATCTCGACTGTTATTGCATCTCGACTGTTATTACATCTCAACTGTTATTGCATCTCTCGACTGTTATTGCATCTATTGCATCTCTACTGTTATTGCATCTCGACTGTTATTGCATCTCTCGACTGTTGCATCTCGACTGTTATTGCATCTCGACTGTTATTGCATCTCTCGACTGTTATTGCATCATCTCACTGTTATTGCATCTCTCGACTGTTATTGCATCTCTCGACTGTTATTGCATCTCTCGACTGTTATTGCATCTCTCGACTGTTATTATTGCATCTCTCGACTGTTATTGCATCTCTCGACTGTTATTGCATCTCTCGACTGTTATTGCATCTCTCGACTGTTATTGCATCTCTCGACTGTTATTGCATCTCTCGACTGTTATTGCATCTCTCGACTGTTATTGCATCTCTCGACTGTTATTACATCTCTCGACTGTTATTGCATCTCTCGACTGTTATTGCATCTCTCGACTGTTATTATCTCGACTGTTATTGCATCTCTCGACTGTTATTGCATCATCTCGACTGTTATTGCATCTCTCGACTGTTATTGCATCTCGACTGTTATTGCATCTCGACTGTTATTGCATCTCTCGACTGCTATTGCATCTCGACTGTTATTGCATCTCTCGACTGTTATTGCATCTCTCGACTGTTATTGCATCTCTCGACTGTTATTGCATCTCTCGACTGTTATTGCATCTCTCGACTGTTATTGCATCTCTCGACTGTTATTGCATCTCTCGACTGTTATTGCATCTCTCGACTGTTATTGCATCTCTCGACTGTTATTGCATCTCTCGACTGTTATTGCATCTCGACTGTTATTGCATCTCTCGACTGTTATTGCATCTCTCGACTGTTATTGCATCTCGACTGTTATTGCATCTCTCGACTGTTATTATTGTTATTGCATCTCGACTGTTATTCATCTCGACTGTTATTGCATCTCTCGACTGTTATTGCATCTCTCGACTGTTATTGCATCTCTCGACTGTTATTGCATCTCTCGACTGTTATTGCATCTCTAGACTGTTATTGCATCTCGACTGTTATTGCATCTCTCGACTGCTATTGCATCTCTCGACTGCTATTGCATCTCGACTGTTATTGCATCTCTCGACTGTTATTGCATCTCTCGACTGTTATTGCATCTCGACTGTTATTGCATCTCTCGACTGTTATTGCATCTCTCGACTGTTATTGCATCTCTCTGTTATTGCATCTCTCGACTGTTATTGCATCTCTCGACTGTTATTGCATCTCTCGACTGTTATTGCATCTCTCGACTGTTATTGCATCTCTCGACTGTTATTGCATCTACTGTTGCATCATCTCGACTGTTATTGCATCTCTCGACTGTTATTGCATCTCTCGACTGTTATTGCATCTCTCGACTGTTATTGCATCTCTCGACTGTTATTGCATCTCTCGACTGTTATTGCATCTCGACTGTTATTGCATCTCGACTGTTATTGCATCTCTCGACTGTTATTGCATCTCTCGACTGTTATTGCATCATCTCGACTGTTATTGCATCTCTCGACTGTTATTGCATCTCTCGACTGTTATTGCATCTCTCGACTGTTATTGCATCTCTCGACTGTTATTGCATCTCGACTGTTATTGCATCTGCTGTTATTGCATCTCGACTGTTATTGCATCTCTCGTTATTGCACTGTTATTGCATCTCTCGACTGTTATTGCATCTCTCGACTGTTATTGCATTGCATTCATCTCGACTGTTATTGCATCATCTCGACTGTTATTGCATCTCTCGACTTTATTGCATCTCTCGACTGTTATTGCATCTCTCGACTGTTATTGCATCTCTCGACTGTTATTGCATCTCTCGACTGTTATTGCACTGTTATTGCATCTCGACTGTTATTGCATCTCGACTGTTATTGCATCTCTCGACTGTTGTTATTGCATCTCGACTGTTATTGCATCTCTCGACTGTTATTGCATCTCTCGACTGTTATTGCATCTCTCGACTGTTATTGCATCTCTCGACTGTTATTGCATCTCGACTGTTATTGCATCTCGACTGTTATTGCATCTCGACTGTTATTGCATCTCTCGACTGTTATTGCACTGTTATTGCATCTCTCGACTGTTATTGCATCTCTCGACTGTTATTGCATCTCGACTGTTATTGCATCTCGACTGTTATTGCATCTCTCGACTGTTATTGCATCTCTCGACTGTTATTGCATCTCGACTGTTATTGCATCTCTCGACTGTTATTGCATCTCTCGACTGTTATTGCATCTCGACTGTTATTGCACTGTTATTGCATCTCGACTGTTATTGCATCTCTCGACTGTTATTGCATCTCTCGACTGTTATTGCATCTCGACTGTTATTGCATCTCGACTGTTATTGCATCTCTCGACTGTTATTGCATCTCTCGACTGTTATTGCATCTCTCGACTGTTATTGCATCTCTCGACTGTTATTATTGCATCTCTCGACTGTTATTGCATCTCTCGACTGTTATTGCATCTCTCGACTGTTATTGCATCTCTCGACTTGCATCTCTCGACTGTTATTACATCTCGACTGTTATTGCATCTCGACTGTTATTACATCATCTGTTATTGCATCTCGACTGTTATTGCATCTCGACTGTTATTGCATCTCTGTTATTGCATCTCTCGACTGTTATTATTGCATCTCTCGACTGTTATTGCATCTCGACTGTTATTGCATCTCTCGACTGTTATTGCATCTCTCGACTGTTATTGCATCTCTCGACTGTTATTGCATCTCTCGACTGTTATTGCATCTCTCGACTGTTATTGCATCTCTCGACTGTTATTGCATCTCTCGACTGTTATTGCATCTCTCGACTGTTATTGCATCTCTCGACTGTTATTGCATCTCTCGACTGTTATTGCATCTCTCGACTGTTATTGCATCTCTCGACTGTTATTGCATCTCTCGACTGTTATTGCATCTCTCGACTGTTATTGCATCTCTCTGACTGCATTATTGCATCTCTCGACTGTTATTGCATCTCTCGACTGTTATTGCATCTCTCGACTGTTATTGCATCTCTCGACTGTTATTGCATCTCTCGACTGTTATTGCATCTCTCGACTGTTATTGCATCTCTCGACTGTTATTGCATCTCTCGACTGTTATTGCATCTCTCGACTGTTATTGCATCTCGACTCGACTGTTATTGCATCTCTCGACTGTTATTGCATCTCTCGACTGTTATTGCATCTCTCGACTGTTATTATTGCATCTCTCGACTGTTATTGCATCTCTCGACTGTTATTGCATCTCTCGACTGTTATTGCATCTCTCGACTGTTATTGCATCTCTCGACTGTTATTGCATCTCTCGACTGTTATTGCATCTCTCGACTGTTATTGCATCTCGACTGTTATTGCATCTCGACTGTTATTGCATCTCTCGACTGTTATTGCATCTCTCGTTATTGCATCTCTCGACTGTTATTGCATCTCTCGACTGTTATTACATCTCTCGACTGTTATTGCATCTCTCGACTGTTATTGCATCTCTCGACTGTTATTGCATCTCTCGACTGTTATTGCATCTCGACTGTTATTGCATCTCTCGACTGTTATTGCATCTCTCGACTGTTATTGCATCTCGACTGTTATTGCATCTCTCGACTGTTATTGCATCTCTCGACTGTTATTGCATCTCTCGACTGTTATTGCATCTCTCGACTGTTATTGCATCTCTCGACTGTTATTGCATCTCGACTGTTATTGCATCTCGACTGTTATTGCATCTCTCGACTGTTATTGCATCTCGACTGTTATTGCATCTCTCGACTGTTATTACATCTCTCGACTGTTATTGCATCTCTCGACTGTTATTGCATCTCTCGACTGTTATTGCATCTCTCGACTGTTATTGCATCATCTCGACTGTTATTGCATCTCTCGACTGTTATTGCATCTCGACTGTTATTGCATCTCGACTGTTATTCATCTCGACTGTTATTGCATCTCTCGACTGTTATTGCATCTCTCTCGACTGTTATTGCATCTCGACTGTTATTGCATCTCTCGACTGTTATTGCATCTCTCGACTGTTATTGCATCTTGACTGTTATTGCATCTCGACTGTTATTGCATCTCTCGACTGTTATTGCATCTCGACTGTTATTGCATCTCGACTGTTATTGCATCTCTCGACTGTTATTGCATCTCTCGACTGTTATTGCATCTCTCGACTGTTATTGCATCTCTCGACTGTTATTGCATCTCTCGACTGTTATTGCATCTCTCGACTGTTATTGCTGTTATTGCATCTCGACTGTTATTGCATCTTCGACTGTTATTGCATCTCTCGACTGTTATTGCATCTCTCGACTGTTATTGCATCTCTCGACTGTTATTGCATCTCTCGACTGTTATTGCATCTCTCGACTGTTATTGCATCTCTCGACTGTTATTGCATCTCGACTGTTATTGCATCTCTCGACTGTTATTGCATCTCTCGACTGTTATTGCATCTCTCGACTCATCTCTCGACTGTTATTGCATCTCTCGACTGTTATTACATCTCTCGACTGTTATTGCATCTCTCGACTGTTATTACATCTCATCTCGACTGTTATTGCATCTCTCGACTGTTATTACATCTCTCGACTGTTATTGCATCTCTCGACTGTTATTGCATCTCTCGACTGTTATTGCATCTCTCGACTGTTATTACATCTCTCGACTGTTATTGCATCTCTCGACTGTTATTACATCATCTCGACTGTTATTGCATCTCGACTGTTATTGCATCTCGACTGTTATTGCATCTCGACTGTTATTGCATCTCTCGACTGTTATTGCATCTCTCGACTGTTATTGCATCTCTCGACTGTTATTGCATCTCTCGACTGTTATTGCATCTCTCGACTGTTATTGCATCTCTCGACTGTTATTGCATCTCTCGACTGTTATTGCTGTTATTCATCTCGACTGTTATTGCATCTCTCGACTGTTATTGCATCTCTCGACTGTTATTGCATCTCGACTATTGCATCTCTCGACTGTTGCATTGCATCTCTCGACTGTTATTGCATCTCTCGACTGTTATTGCATCTCTCGACTGTTATTGCATCTCGACTGTTATTGCATCTCTCGACTGTTATTGCATCTCTCGACTGTTATTGCATCTCTCGACTGTTATTGCATCTCTCGACTGTTATTGCATCTTGCATCTCTGTTATTGCATCTCTCGACTGTTATTGCATCTCTCGACTTATTGCATCTCTCGACTGTTATTGCATCTCTCGACTGCTATTGCATCTCTCGACTGTTATTGCATCTCTCGACTGTTATTGCATCTCTCGACTGTTATTGCATCTCTCGACTGTTATTGCATCTCTCGACTGTTATTGCATCTCTATTGCATCTCGACTGTTATTGCATCTCTCGACTGTTATTGCATCTCTCGACTGTTATTGCATCTCTCGACTGTTATTGCATCTCTCGACTGTTATTGCATCTCTCGACTGTTATTGCATCTCTCGACTGTTATTGCATCTCTCGACTGTTATTGCATCTCGACTGTTATTGCATCTCTGACTTATTGCATCTCTCGACTGTTATTGCATCTCTCGACTGTTATTGCATCTCTCGACTGTTATTGCATCTCGACTGTTATTGCATCTCTCGACTTATTGCATCTCTCGACTGTTATTGCATCTCTCGACTGTTATTGCATCTCTCGACTGTTATTGCATCTCTCGACTGTTATTGCATCTCTCGACTGTTATTGCATCTCTCGACTGTTATTGTTATTGCATCTCTCGACTGTTATTGCATCTCTCGACTGTTATTGCATCTCTCGACTGTTATTGCATCTCTCGACTGTTATTGCATCTCTCGACTGTTATTGCATCTCTCGACTGTTATTGCATCTCGACTGTTATTCTCTCGACTGTTATTGCATCTCTCGACTGTTATTGCATCTCGACTGTTATTGCATCTCTCGACTGTTATTGCATCTCTCGACTGTTATTGCATCTCGACTGTTATTGCATCTCTCGACTGTTATTGCATCTCTCGACTGTTATTGCATCTCTCGACTGTTATTGCATCTCTCGACTATTGCATCTATTGCATCTCTCGACTGTTATTGCATCTCTCGACTGTTATTATTGTTATTGCATCTCTGTTATTGCATCTCTCGACTGTTATTGCATCTCTGACTGTTATTGCATCTCTCGACTGTTATTGCATCTCTCGACTGTTATTGCATCTCTCGACTGTTATTGCATCTCTCGACTGTTATTGCATCTCTCGACTGTTATTGCATCTCGACTGTTATTGCATCTCTCGACTGTTATTGCATCTCTCGACTGTTATTGCATCTCTCGACTGTTATTGCATCTCTCGACTGTTATTGCATCTCTCGACTGTTATTGCATCTCTCGACTGTTATTGCATCTCTCGACTGTTATTGCATCTCATCGACTGTTATTGCATCTCGACTGTTATTGCATCTCGACTGTTATTGCATCTCGACTGTTATTACATCTCTCGACTGTTATTGCATCTCTCGACTGTTATTACATCTCTCGACTGTTATTACATCTCGACTGTTATTCATCTCGACTGTTATTACATCTCTCGACTGTTATTGCATCTCTCGACTGTTATTGCATCTCTCGACTGTTATTGCATCTCTCGACTGTTATTGCATCTCGACTGTTATTGCATCTCTCGACTGCTATTGCATCTCGACTGTTATTGCATCTCGACTGTTATTACATCTTGACTGCTATTATTGCATCATCTCGACTGTTATTGCATCTCGACTGTTATTGCATCTCTCGACTGTTATTGCATCTCGACTGTTATTGCATCTCGACTGTTATTGCATCTCGACTGTTGCATTACTGTTATTGCATCTCTCGACTGTTATTGCATCTCTCGACTGTTATTGCATCTCTCGACTGTTATTGCATCTCTCGACTGTTATTGCATCTCGACTGTTATTGCATCTCTCGACTGTTATTGCATCTCTCGACTGTTATTGCATCTCTCGACTGTTATTGCATCTCTCTCTATTGCATCTCTGACTTATTGCATCTCTCGACTGTTATTGCATCTCTCGACTGTTATTGCATCTCTCGATCTCTCGACTGTTATTGCATCTCTCGACTGTTATTGCATCTCTCGACTGTTATTGCATCTCTCGACTGTTATTGCATCTCTCGACTGTTATTGCATCTCTCGACTGTTATTGCATCTCTCGACTGTTATTGCATCTCTCGACTGTTATTGCATCTCGACTGTTATTCGACTGTTATTGCATCTCTCGACTGTTATTGCATCTCTCTGTTATTGCATCTCGACTGTTATTGCATCTCGACTGTTATTATTGCATCTCTCGACTGTTATTGCATCTCTCGACTGTTATTGCATCTCGACTGTTATTGCATCTCTCGACTGTTATTGCATCTCGACTGTTATTGCATCTCTCGACTTATTGCATCTCGACTGTTATTGCATCTCTCGACTGTTATTACATCTCTCGACTGTTATTGCATCTCTCGACTGTTATTGCATTGCATCTCTCGACTGTTATTGCATCTCGACTGTTATTGCATCTCTCGACTGTTATTGCATCTCTCGACTCTATTGCATCTCTCGACTGTTATTGCATCTCTCGACTGTTATTGCATCTCTCGACTGTTATTGCATCTCTCGACTGTTATTGCATCTCTCGACTGTTATTGCATCTCTCGACTGTTATTGCATCGACTGTTATTCATCTCGACTGTTATTGCATCTCTCGACTGTTATTGCATCTCTCTGTTATTATTGCATCTCTCGACTGTTATTGCATCTCTCGACTGTTATTGCATCTCTCGACTGTTATTGCATCTCTCGACTGTTATTGCATCTCGACTGTTATTGCATCTCTCGACTGTTATTGCATCTCTCGACTGTTATTGCATCTCTCGACTGTTATTGCATCTCTCGACTGTTATTGCATTGCATCTCTCGACTGTTATTATTGCATCTGCTCGACTGTTATTGCATCTCTCGACTGTTATTGCATCTCTCGACTGTTATTGCATCTCTCGACTGTTATTGCATCTCTCGACTGTTATTATTGCATCTCTCGACTGTTATTGCATCTCTCTATTGCACTGTTATTGCATCTCTGACTGTTATTGCATCTCTCGACTGTTATTGCATCTCTCGACTGTTATTGCATCTCGACTGTTATTGCATCTCTCGACTGTTTGCATTGCATCTCTGTTATTGCATCTCTGTTATTGCATCTCTCGACTGTTATTGCATCTCTCGACTGTTATTGCATCTCGACTGTTATTGCATCTCTCGACTGTTATTGCATCTCTCGACTGTTATTGCATCTCTCGACTGTTATTGCATCTCTCGACTGTTATTGCATCTCTCGACTGTTATTGCATCTCGACTATTGCATCTGTTATTGCATCTCGACTGTTATTGCATCTCGACTGTTATTGCATCTCGACTATTGCATCTCTCGACTGTTATTGCATCTCTCGACTGTTATTGCATCTCTCGACTGTTATTGCATCTCTCGACTGTTATTGCATCTCTCTCGACTGTTATTGCATCTCGACTGTTATTACATCTCTCGACTGTTATTGCATCTCTCGACTGTTATTGCATCTCTCGACTGTTATTGCATCTCTCGACTGTTATTATCTGCGACTGTTATTGCATCTCTCGACTGTTATTGCATCTCTCGACTGTTATTGCATCTCTCGACTGTTATTGCATCTCTCGACTGTTATTGCATCTCTCGACTGTTATTGCATCTCTCGACTGTTATTGCATCTCTCGACTGTTATTGCATCTCTCGACTGTTATTGCATCTCTCGACTGTTATTGCATCTCTCGCACTGACTGTTATTGCATCTCTCGACTGTTATTGCATCTCTCGACTGTTATTGCATCTCTCGACTGTTATTGCATCTCTCGACTGTTATTGCATCTTGCTGTTATTGCATCTCGACTGTTATTGCATCTCTCGACTGTTATTGCATCTCTCGACTGTTATTGCATCTCTCGACTGTTATTGCATCTCTCGACTGTTATTGCATCTCTCGACTGTTATTGCATCTCTCGACTGCATCTCTGACTGTTATGCATCTCTCGACTGTTATTGCATCTGTTATTGCATCTCTCGACTGCTATTGCATCTCTCGACTGCTATTGCATCTCTCGACTGTTATCTCTCGACTGTTATTGCATCTCTCGACTGTTATTGCATCTCTCGACTGTTATTGCATCTCTCGACTGTTATTGCATCTCTCGACTGTTATTGCATCTCGACTGTTATTGCATCTCTCGACTGTTATTATCATCTCGACTGTTATTACATCTCTCGACTGTTATTGCATCTCTCGACTGTTATTGCATCTCTCGACTGTTATTGCATCTCTCGACTGTTATTGCATCTCTCGACTGTTATTGCATCTCTCGACTGTTATTGCATCTCGACTGTTATTACATCTCTCGACTGTTATTGCATCTCTCGACTGTTATTGCATCTCGACTGTTATTGCATCTCGACTGCATCTTATTGCATCTCTCGACTGTTATTGCATCTCTCGACTGTTATTGCATCTCGACTGTTATTACATCTCGACTGTTATTGCATCTCTCGCACTGTTATTACATCTCTCGACTGTTATTGCATCTCTCATGCATCTCGACTGTTATTGCATCTCTCGACTGTTATTGCATCTCTCGACTGTTATTGCATCTCTCGACTGTTATTGCATCTCTCTGTTATTGCATCTGCTGTTATTGCATCTCGACTGTTATTGCATCTCTCGACTGTTATTGCATCTCGACTGTTATTGCATCTCTCGACTGTTATTGCATCTCTCGACTGTTATTGCATCTCTCGACTGTTATTGCATCTCTCGACTGTTATTGCATCTCTCGACTGTTATTGCATCTCTCTGTTATTGCATCTCTCGACTGTTATTGCATCTCTCGACTGTTATTGCATCTCTCGACTGTTATTGCATCTCGACTGTTATTGCATCTCTGTTATTGCATCTCTCGACTGTTATTGCATCTCTCGACTGTTATTGCATCTCTCGACTGTTATTGCATCTCTCGACTGTTATTGCATCTCTCGACTGTTAGCATCTCTCGACTGTTATTGCATCTTGCTCGACTGTTATTGCATCTCTCGACTGTTATTGCATCTCTGTTTGCATCTCTCGACTGTTATTGCATCTCTCGACTGCATCTCGACTGTTATTGCATCTCTCGACTGTTATTGCATCTCGACTGTTATTGCATCTCTCGACTGTTATTGCATCTCTCGACTGTTATTGCATCTCTCGACTGTTATTGCATCTCTCGACTGTTATTACTGTTATTGCATCTCGACTGTTATTGCATCTCTCGACTGTTATTGCATCTCTCGACTGTTATTGCATCTCTCGACTGTTATTGCATCTCTCACTCTATTGCATCTCTCGACTGTTATTGCATCTCTCGACTGTTATTGCATTGTTATTGCATCTCGACTGTTATTGCATCTCTCGACTGTTATTGCATCTCTCGACTGTTATTGCATCTCTCGACTGTTATTGCATCTCTCGACTGTTATTGCATCTCTCGACTGTTATTGCATCTCTCGACTGTTATTGCATCTCTGTTATTGCATCTCGATCTTATTGCATCTATTGCATCTCTCGACTGTTATTGCATCTCTCGACTGTTATTGCATTCGACTGTTATTGCATCTCGACTGTTATTGCATCTCTCGACTGTTATTGCATCTCTCGACTGTTATTGCATCTCTGTTATTATTGCATCTCTCGACTGTTATTGCATCTCGACTGTTATTGCATCTCTCGACTGTTATTGCATCTCTCGACTGTTATTGCATCTCTCGACTGTTATTGCATCTCGACTGTTATTGCATCTCTCGACTGTTATTGCATCTCTCGACTGTTATTGCATCTCTCGACTGTTATTGCATCTCGACTGTTATTGCATCTCTCACTGTTATTCATCTCGACTGTTATTGCATCTCTCGACTGTTATTGCATCTCTCGACTGTTATTGCATCTCTCGACTGTTATTGCATCTCTCGACTGTTATTGCATCTCTCGACTGTTATTGCATCTCGACTGTTATTGCATCTCTCGACTGTTATTGCATCTCTCGACTGTTATTGCATCTCTCGACTGTTATTGCATCTCTCGACTGCTATTGCATCTCTCGACTGTTATTACATCTCTCGACTGTTATTGCATCTCTCGACTGTTATTGCATCTCTCGACTGACTGTTATTGCATCTCTCGACTGTTATTGCATCTCTCGACTGTTATTGCATCTCTCGACTGTTATTGCATCTCTCGACTGTTATTGCATCTCTCGACTGTTATTGCATCTCTCGACTGTTATTGCATCTCTCGACTGTTATTGCATCTCTCGACTGTTATTGCATCTCTCGACTGTTATTGCATCTCTCGACTGTTATTGCATCATCTCGACTGTTATTGCATCTCTCGACTGTTATTGCATCTCTCGACTGTTATTGCATCTCTCGACTGTTATTGCATCTCTCGACTGTTATTGCTATTGCATCTCTCGACTGTTATTGCATCTCGACGACTGTTATTGCATCTTATTGCATCTGCTGTTATTATTGCATCTCTCGACTGTTATTGCATCTCTCGACTGTTATTGCATCTCTCGACTGTTATTACATCTCTCGACTGTTATTGCATCTCTCGACTGTTATTGCATCTCGACTGTTATTGCATCTCGACTGTTATTGCATCTCTCGACTGTTATTGCATCTCTCGACTGTTATTGCATCTCTCGACTGTTATTGCATCTCTCGACTGTTATTGCATCTCTCGACTGTTATTGCATCTCTCGACTGTTATTGCATCTCTCGACTGTTATTGCATCTCTCGACTGTTATTGCATCTCTCGACTGTTATTACATCTCTCGACTGTTATTGCATCTCTCGACTGTTATTGCATCTCTCGACTGTTATTGCATCTCTCGACTGTTATTGCATCTCTCGACTATTGCATCTCTTGCATGCATCTCGACTGTTATTGCATCTCTCGACTGTTATTGCATCTCTCGACTGCTATTGCATCTCTCGACTGTTATTACATCTCTCGACTGCTATTGCATCTCTCGACTGTTATTGCATCTCTCGACTGTTATTGCATCTCGACTGTTATTACATCTCTCGACTGTTATTGCATCTCTCGACTGTTATTGCATCATCTCGACTGTTATTGCATCTCGACTGTTATTGCATCTCTGTTATTGCATCTCTCGACTGTTATTGCATCTCTCGACTGTTATTGCATCTCTCGACTGTTATTGCATCTCTCGACTGTTATTGCATCTCTCGACTGTTATTGCATCTCTCGACTGTTATTGCATCTCGACTGTTATTGCATCTCTCGACTGTTATTTGCATCTCTGCATCTCTGTTATTGCATCTCTCGACTGTTATTGCATCTCGACTGTTATTACATCTCGACTGTTATTGCATCTCTCGACTGTTATTGCATTGACATTCATCTCGACTGTTATTGCATCTCTCGACGACTGTTATTGCATCATGCATCTCGACTGTTATTGCATCTCTCGACTGTTATTGCATCTCTCGACTGTTATTGCATCTCTCGACTGTTATTGCATCTCTCGACTGTTATTGCATCTCTCGACTGTTATTGCATCTCTCGACTGTTATTGCATCTCTCGACTGTTATTGCATCTCTCGACTGCTATTGCATCTCGACTGTTATTGCATCTCTGACATTCTCTCGACTGTTATTGCATCTCGACTGTTATTGCATCTCTCGACTGTTATTACATCTCGCACTATTGCATCTCTCGACTGTTATTGCATCTCTCGACTGTTATTGCATCTCTCGACTGTTATTGCATCTCTCGACTGTTATTGCATCTCTCGACTGTTATTTGTTATTCATCTCGACTGTTATTGCATCTCTCGACTGTTACATCTGACTGTTATTGCATCTCGACTGTTATTGCATCTCTCGACTGTTATTGCATCTCTCGACTGTTATTGCATCTCTCGACTGTTATTGCATCTCTCGACTGTTATTGCATCTCTCGACTGTTATTGCATCTTATTGCATCTCGACTGTTATTGCATCTCTGTTATTGCATCTCGACTGTTATTGCATCTCTCGACTGTTATTGCATCTCTCGACTGTTATTGCATCTCTCGACTGTTATTGCTCGACTGTTATTGCATCTCTCGACTGTTATTGCATCTCTCGACTGTTATTGCATCTCTCGACTGTTATTGCATCTCTCGACTGTTATTGCATCTCTCGACTGTTATTGCATCTCTCGACTGATTGCATCTCGACTGTTATTGCATCTCGACTGTTATTGCATCTCGACTGTTATTGCATCTCTCGACTGTTATTGCATCTCTCGACTGTTATTGCATCTCTCGACTGTTATTGCATCTCTCGACTGACTGTTATTGCATCTCTCGACTGTTATTGCATCTCTTGCATCTCGACTGTTATTGCATCTCTCGACTGTTATTGCATCTCGACTGTTATTGCATCTCTCGACTGTTATTGCATCTCTCGACTGTTATTGCATCTCTCGACTGTTATTGCATCTCGACTGTTATTGCATCTCTTATTGCATCTCGACTGTTATTGCATCTCGACTGTTATTGCATCTCGACTGTTATTGCATCTCTCGACTGTTATTGCATCTCGACTGTTATTGCATCTCTCGATCTCTCGACTGCATCTATTGCATCTCGACTGTTATTGCATCTCTCGACTGTTATTGCATCTCTCGACTGTTATTGCATCTCTCGACTGTTATTGCATCTCTCGACTGTTATTGCATCTCTCGACTGTTATTGCATCTCTCGACTGTTATTGCATCTCTCGACTGTTATTGCATCTCTCGACTGTTATTGCATCTCTCGACTGTTATTGCATCTCTCGACTGACTGTTATTGCATCTCTTGCTATCTGTTATTGCATCTCGACTGTTATTGCATCTCTCGACTGTTATTGCATCTCTCGACTGTTATTGCATCTCTCGACTGTTATTGCATCTCGACTGTTATTGCATCTCTCGACTGTTATTGCATCTCTCGACTGTTATTGCATCTCTCGACTGTTATTGCATCTTATTGCATCTCTCGACTGTTATTGCATCTCTCGACTGTTATTGCATCTCTCGACTGTTATTGCATCTCTCGACTGTTATTGCATCTCTCGACTGTTATTGCATCTGACTGTTATTGCATCTCGACTGTTATTGCATCTCGACTGTTATTGCATCTCTCGACTGTTATTGCATCTCTGCATCTCTCGACTGTTATTGCATCTCTCGACTGTTATTGCATCTCTCGACTGTTATTGCATCTCTCGACTGTTATTGCATCTCTCGACTGTTATTGCATCTCTCGACTGTTATTGCATCTCGACTGTTATTGCATCTCGCATCTCTCGTTATTGCATCTCTCGACTGTTATTGCATCTGTTATTGCACTGTTATTGCATCTCTCGACTGTTATTGCATCTCTCGACTGTTATTGCATCTCGACTGTTATTGCATTCATCTCGACTGTTATTGCATCTCTCGACTGTTATTGCATCTCTCTCTGCGACTGTTATTGCATCTCTCGACTGTTATTGCATCTCTCGACTGTTATTGCATCTCGACTGTTATTGCATCTCTCGACTGTTATTGCATCTCTCGACTGTTATTGCATCTCTCGACTGTTATTGCATCTCTCGACTGTTATTGCATCTCTCGACTGTTATTGCATCTCGACTGTTATTGCATCTCTCGACTGTTATTGCATCTCGACCGACTGTTATTGCATCTCTCGACTGTTATTGCATCTCTCGACTGTTATTGCATCTCTCGACTGTTATTGCATCTCTCGACTGTTATTGCATCTCTCGACTGTTATTGCATCTCTCGACTGTTATTGCATCTCTCGACTGTTATTACATCTCTCGACTGTTATTGCATCTCTCGACTGTTATTGCATCTCTCGACTGTTATTGCATCTCTCGACTGTTATTGCATCTCTCGACTGTTATTGCATCTCTCGACTGTTATTGCATCTCTCGACTGCTATTGCATCTCTCGACTGTTATTATTGCATCTCGACTGTTATTGCATCTCTCGACTGTTATTGCATCTCGACTGTTATTGCATCTCTCGACTGCTATTGCATCTCGACTGTTATTGCATCTCTCGACTGTTATTGCATCTCTCGACTGTTATTGCATCTCTCGACTGTTATTGCATCTCTCGACTGTTATTGCATCTCGACTGTTATTGCATCTCTCGACTGTTATTACATCTCTCGACTGTTATTGCATCTCTCGACTGTTATTGCATCTCTCGACTGTTATTGCATCTCTCGACTGTTATTGCATCTCTCGACTGTTATTGCATTGCATCTCTCGACTGTTATTGCATCTCTCGACTGTTATTGCATCTCTCGACTGTTATTGCATCTCTCGACTGTTATTGCATCTCTCGACTGTTATTACATCTCTGACTGTTATTGCATCTCGACTGTTATTGCATCTCTCGCATCTGACTTATTGCATCTCTGACTGTTATTGCATCTCTCGACTGTTATTGCATTATTACATTCATCTCGACTGTTATTGCATCTCTCGACTGTTATTGCATCTCTCGACTGTTATTGCATCTCGACTGTTATTGACATTCTCTCGACTGTTATTGCATCTCTCGACTGCTATTGCATCTCGACTGCTATTGCATCTCGACTGTTATTACATCTCTCGACTGTTATTGCATCTCTCGACTGTTATTGCATCTCTCGACTGTTATTGCATCTCTCGACTGTTATTGCATCTCTCGACTGTTATTTGCATCTCGACTGTTATTGCATCTCTCGACTGTTATTGCATCTCTCGACTGTTATTGCATCTCTCGACTGTTATTGCATCTCTCGACTGTTATTGCATCTCTCGACTGTTATTGCATCTCTCGACTGTTATTGCATCTCTCGACTGTTATTGCATCTCTCGACTGTTATTGCATCTCTCGACTGTTATTGCATCTCTCGACTGTTATTGCATCTCTCGACTGTTATTGCATCTCTCGACTGTTATTGCATCTCTCGACTGTTATTGCATCTCTCGACTGTTATTGCATCTCTCGACTGTTATTGCATCTCTCGACTGTTATTGCATCTCTCGACTGTTATTGCATCTCGACTGTTATTGCATCTCTCGACTGTTATTGCATCTCTCGACTGCTATTGCATCTCGACTGTTATTGCATCTCTCGACTGTTATTGCATCTCTAGACTGTTATTGCATCTCTCGACTGCTATTGCATCTCTCGACTGTTATTGCATCTCTCGACTGCTATTGCATCTCTCGACTGTTATTGCATCTCTCGACTGTTATTGCATCTCTCGACTGTTATTGCATCTTGACTGTTATTCATCTCGACTGTTATTGCATCTCTCGACTGTTATTGCATCTCTCTGTTATTGCATCTCTCGACTGTTATTGCATCTCGACTGTTATTGCATCTCGACTGTTATTGCATCTCTCTGTTATTGCACTGTTATTGCATCTCTCGACTGTTATTGCATCTCTCGACTGTTATTGCATCTCGACTGTTATTACATCTCTCGACTATTGCATCTCGACTGTTATTGCATCTCTCGACTGTTATTGCATCTCTGTTATTGCATCTCGACTGTTATTGCATCTCTCGACTGTTATTGCATCTCTCGACTGTTATTGCATCTCTCGACTGTTATTGCATCTCTCGACTGTTATTGCATCTCTCGACTGCTATTGCATCTCTCGACTGTTATTACATCTCGACTGTTATTACATCTCGACTGTTATTACATCTCGACTGTTATTGCATCTCTCGACTGTTATTACAGCTCTCGACTGTTATTGCATCTCGACTGTTATTACATCTCAACTGTTATTGCATCTCTCGACTGTTATTACATCTCGACTGTTATTACATCTCAACTGTTATTACATCTCTCGACTGTTATTACAGCTCTCGACTGTTATTGCATCTCGACTGTTATTGCATCTCTCGACTGTTATTGCATCTCTCGACTGTTATTGCATCTCGACTGTTATTGCATCTCTCGACTGTTATTGCATCTCTCGACTGTTATTGCATCTATCTGCATCTCTCGACTGTTATTGCATCTCTCGACTGTTATTGCATCTCTCGACTGTTATTGCATCTCTCGACTGTTATTGCATCTCTCGACTGTTATTGCATCTCTCGACTGTTATTGCATCTCTCTGTTATTGATCTCTGCTATTGCATCTCTCGACTGTTATTGCATCTCTCGACTGTTATTGCATCTCTCGACTGTTATTGCATCTCTCGACTGTTATTGCATCTCTCGACTGTTATTGCATCTCTCGACTGTTATTGCATCTCTCGACTGTTATTGCATCTCTCGACTGTTATTGCATCTCTCGACTGTTATTGCATCTCTCGACTGCTATTGCATCTCGACTGTTATTGCATCTCTCGACTGTTATTGCATCTCTCGACTGTTATTGCATCTCTCGACTGCTATTGCATCTCTCGACTGTTATTACATCTCTCGACTGTTATTGCATCTCTCGACTTATTGCATCTCTCGACTGTTATTGCATCTCTCGACTGCTATTGCATCTCGACTGTTATTGCATCTCTCGACTGTTATTGCATCTCTCGACTGTTATTGCATCTCGACTGTTATTGCATCTCTCGACTGTTATTGCATCTCTCGACTGTTATTGCAGCTCTCGACTGTTATTGCATCTCTCGACTGTTATTGCATCTCTCGACTGTTATTGCATCTCTCGACTGTTATTGCATCTCGACTGTTATTGCATCTCTCGACTGTTATTGCATCTCGACTGTTATTGCATCTCTCGACTGTTATTGCATCATCTCGACTGTTATTGCATCTCGACTGACTGTTATTTATTCGACTGTTATTGCATATTGCATCTCGACTCGACTGTTATTGCATCTACTGTTATTGCATCTCTCGACTGTTATTGCATCTCTCGACTGTTATTGCATCTCTCGACTGTTATTGCATCTCGACTGTTATTGCATCTCGACTGACTATTTATTACATCTCGACTGTTATTGCATCTCTCGACTGTTATTGCATTACATCTATTGCATCTCTCGACTGTTATTACATCTCTCGA